>NC_056481.1:1075031-1143408 GCF_008729295.1 Plectropomus leopardus
AATTTGTTCTGGGCAGGGAAAATTCAGTATTCAGTATATGGAAATTCAGGAGACAACTGTGTTTTTTTAACCGTTTTAAGTGTTCATGTATCATCTCCTTCTTTCATCTCTCCAGACTTGCAACCTAACTGCTTGACTGACTTTCCTGTCTCTTAACCTAACTACTTGTCTTTCCCCAAACTTCCTGTCTCTTGACTGTCCTTCCTGTCTCTCAACCCAACTTCAAAAGTAGTCTTCAAAATTCATCTGTCCCAGATAAGACTTGATCCAGGAACCTCAGGCACACTAACCGCCTGATTTACCCACTGAACCAAACTTCCTGACACTTTATATGTTTTCGACATTCGCTTTAGCTCTGTGCTGATTTCATACATGCAAGTGAAACGCAGTGTTTTAGAGGACATTTCAGCGTGTACAGTGAAATATAATAAAGTAGTGATAATTTTTCCCTCTACGGCAAAATATCAGCATTCAATGCTATGCCACAGACAAATGGAAAAAGTTTCAATTTCAATCAGGTAGGTCTTAAGGTTGTACAGACAGAATTTCAGCTGTATGGGTTTATTTGTGTAGGACAAGTTCGTAAAAGTATTAAAAAAAAACGTTATTTCCTGTGGCCACTAAGTGGCTCTATTACGACTAGTGAATATTGTCATACAGATCTGTGTTCAAGCCGGGACCCTTATCAAACCTATGAAATTTCAGGCAGATTGGACAACGAACACCAAAGTTACAACAATTTAGAAGGTAGAAGGTAGATTTATTAGTAATGCGCTTTCAGTTTCATTTCTCTGGTCTGACTGGCCGCTCGGCGTATGCCATTGTTGGAGATCCTCTCGTGGTCTGCTGCATTCAGTCCAAATTCCACACAACTTTTCCTGATGTTGATAAGTGCTTCTCTATTGTAGAAATGTGCTTCATCAGAAGGGGAGTCGAAAAAAATTGAAAAATATAGCAAAAAAGTAGCAAGGATTCAAGGAGCTACATGCTGCTGGAGTTACAGGCTGCTGCATTTAAATGCACTGCCGTTGTCGTAGCAAACTGTCGAACTTCAACAGATTTTCCTGCTCAGATGCAGAGTAACGGAGGGCAGCAGCTGACGATGAGGCTGCTGCTGTGTGACAGAGATGGAGAGAGAGGAGAGGAGGAGATGGTGGCACAATGTTTGGTTTTTTTTTTAATTATTAAAAAATTACTCAGAATACTGCTTTGTCACTTTATTTTTATGATCCGTCCGCCCAAAACCTGCAACATTTTCTAATAACCTCAGCTGAAGCGGGTCCCAGACCTGCGGGTCGACCTGTTTATCAACACGCATTCTTACACAGAGAGGCTGTGTGGTGTTTTACTGTGCAGATGATAATGTACAGTATGGCAATAAATAGGCTAAATAATTATATCATCCCTTTGTGAATTCAATTCTAAAGGAATATTAAATACTGACTGAAATCCACTTGAGTAGTAAAAGGCCTACGAGGTGACACATAATTGGCTGTTAAACAGTGTTCATGAATAAATTAAGTCCTTCTGTGTAGCCGCCTATGTGAGACTTTTATTGAGCTACAAGACTTTTTCCATCTGTAAGGTTTGAACTTCTTCTGAAATAAGGAGTCCTTCACTGTCAGTTTACTATTACTGCAACTGCTGTGACGTCAGCATGACGACCACTCCAAACTGGTCTATAGTGTGACATTTTGGTGCGAGTTTGAATGACGTTATATAATGTAACGTTTTGACGTAATTTTATATGACATACTATATTATTAGTTTTTGTTGCTATATTGGACGACATGTTTCAGTATGACTTTTTCCCGCAAAGTAGAACGACATGCTATGGTTTGACTTTTCTGAGCGATTTTGGACGACATGCTATAAAATCACTTTTTGGCGCCCATGCTATATTATTACTTTTTGGCGTTATATTGGACAACAGGCTGTTGTATGTCTTTTTTGAGTGATTTTGAATTGCATGCTGTAGTATGACATTTTGGCATGATTTTAAAAAATGTGCTATAGCACGATCGCGACTGCTCATGACAACATGCGGCAGTACGACTTTTTGGCGCAATTTTAATTGTTTTAATGCTATTTTCGATGACATGCTATGTCTGACAACATGCCATAATATGACTTCTATGGTTTTTCGGACGCCATGCTATAGTCTACATAATAAGTTAATAGGTTAAAGTGTGTTTTTGACTCACCTGCTCATTCTTCCCTCTGTAGGATCTTGGAGCTGCAGGAGAAGGGCGACCTGGACATCATGAAGCAGAAGTGGTGGCCTCGGACGGGCCGCTGCGACCTCAACAGCCACGCCAGCGCGCACCCGGACGGCCGCTCCCTCAAGCTGCACAGCTTCGCCGGCATCTTCTGCATCCTCGCCGCCGGCCTGCTGCTGGCCTGCCTGGTGGCCGGGCTGGAGGCTTGGTGGAACAGCAACCGCTGCCGCCAGGAGCAGCCCAAAGAGGTGACCGAGCACAGGGCCCGGAGGACGGGCCAGCGGGGGGAAGACACTGCCACACTCTACTTTAAGGATCCAGCCGCAGACGCGAGCCCCGACTTAGTGGAGCTCCAGTACACCCAGCTGTAGAGGAGAGGGGGTTAGGACAGTTAGTGGTGGAGAGCTGGGGGACAGAGGGAGGTGAGAGAGGACAGAGTAGGTAGGTGTGCTCTGAGCCACATCAGCCCAGGCCACTGATTGAAATCAAATTTGGTCTCTTATTATAACTCCATTTTTTCTTTTATCCGTTCATCGCTCCACACCCACCACCTCCGAAACTTACACACACCAGAGCTCATCCCCTCCTGTACGACCACGTGAAGCACGCAGCACACCATCACCGTTACCGTTACTAACACTCATCAAACAACAGCTTTTCTTTGCCTTGATGCAAACACTCGAGGCCTTACACTTAGCCCGACCAGTCAGGATGCTGTTGGCATGTCCTGCATGTTACCCAGCAAACCCCGCTGCCTAAAACAGGCGAGTGCACCCGCAGACTTTAATGATTAATTCCCACAGTGCCGCCTTCGTAACCGTCCAAGTGCTCGCTATTAAATTATTGTCATAAACTCATTTTCTGCAGTGAGGCATTGGTAGTTTCCTGCACCCAAGGGTTTCTGAAAAGAGATTATAATTAGCAGGAGAGAGATCGCTCAGGCAGAGAGCGATAACAACCATGAAAACACACACACACACACACGCTCAACACACACACACACACACGCTCAACACACACACACACACACACACACACTTTCTAATTTCACTGTGAAATTCTTACGAGACGTCAAGAGACAAAAAAGTAATTTATCGTATTTGAGAGGACCTTAACACGCAGCTCACCCTGGGTTTTTAACTTTTACAGTGACACTATCACGGTCAGTTCACATCATTCGCTGTTTTTGCTAATAGATACTCGAGCTTTACTAAGTGCCTACTGAATAAAAACCAGTCAATTACCAGAGCGCTCTCTTTTTAATGACACAAAAGTTACGACGAAAGCTCAGCTAGTAGTTGCACCTTCGCAGGGTTTAACAGCAGTTAATTAAACATTAATGCGCTCTAATATTAATAAACGCTAACAACAACGACTCGTTGGGAGCATCTGATTATTGATTTGTGTTTAGTGTTTTGGTAAATATCAATTTACAGAGTTTAAACTGAATTATTGTCATCACAAAAGTGTTTAATGATGAATTTCAGACATCTTAAACACATATAGTTTACACAGTTAAGTTATTTCTTACCTCAAATGATCTAGTTGTTGTGTTCCAGTACCAGGCTTACGCCTTTTGTAAAATGTTTACACATTAAATAGTCTGTAATTTTTCATTTAATTAATTAATTAATTTAACATTTATTTAACTAGGTTGGTCCAATTGAGTGAATCTCATTTGTAAAGGTAACAATTCACAAGCACCAAAATTTGCATTAAAAGAGAACTTTCTGGAGGTCAGTTATACAACCAGGCAGCCTAAAAACATCGATATCCTGTAGAAGCTGTTTCTGAGTCTTTCACTTTAGATTGAAATCATTTCAGTTTCAAGTCACTCTGCAACAAACTCCAGGCTGAGGGTGCTGAATACCCAAAGCCTTTTTCCCAATTTCTGTCCAAACATCTGGGACAGAGATAACAAAGCGCTTGTTGAAGTTTAAAGGCGAGAACGGCCCGACGAAAAATGGAAGAGTCTTTCTTTTACGTTAAAAAGAGCTGCAGAGTTGCTCACAACAAGCAAAACAACAAAAAAGATCGATTTATTGGATTTAGTGGATTTGATCACATTTTATTGTATGTGAATCCAATAACAGACTGTGAAAATTTCATGTCACAACTACCGTGGCCAAGATAACTGCCATCCATGATATCATCAAAATATGCTTAAAACTAATTGAAAACAGCACTCAAACATACAGGAATCACTTAAACTGACAGACAGGACCCACGTCTGCGGTCTAACAAACCCCGGACTTTCCCTGGGGAGCCCGCTGTTTATTTCCCGTATGAATGTTGAGCCAAACCGTGATGGTTTTTTTGTTGTTTGTTTTTTTTTAAACGTAACTACTTTTCCTTGTGCTTTTGTTTCAAAAATACACAAAATAAAAAAAGTTGGGAAATAAAAAACAAAACACAATCTTGCCAAAATATACGCTTTTATGCACAAACGCAGCCAAAATAATCAAAAAATGAAGAATGAAAAGCACGTAAAATGCACCAAATGTTTTTAGCATGTTCACGATTTTAGCATTTTCTACACTGTAAGTTCTTATCTTTGGGGGATAAAATCTTCCGTCAGTTTCAAACAGACCACAGCACCGTTACTTCGTTCACACCGTTGACACCGTACAGTTAAAACTATTTAGTCTGGAGCTGGGACACTTTGCTTCTCCGAGCTCTCATTAAAACTACACTTGAACATAAAACTGACCTCAGACCTGCATTTCTACCTCCACATGCCAACATTCACCTCCTGTGCCAAACACACACACACACACACACACACAACACACACACACACACACACAACACACAACACACACGAAGGAGGCAGGTTTGAGTCATGTGACAGGGGACAAAACGGAGGCGAAGCTTTGACGTGGATCCATAAACTAAAGTGTGAGCAGGCAGTAAACGTTGGGTGTGTCGCCCTTTAGCAATAAGAGTTTGTCTCCAACATCCCCGTCCATAACTCCTGGTTCTGTCACTGTGTCACGTCTTATTGCAGATTATATGTCAATGTGGACACCCGTGTTATCTATCTCCTCTCCTTCTCTCCATCTATCCTTTTGATTTTTTTAATTTACACTTGACTGTCTATGATCTCGTGCAGGTTACTAAGGATTACAGACTGGCAAGGGTTTCTGGTCCATTGACATATAATGACATTACAACTGCTTCATCGGAGGGGAGGAGGGACATTTGGACAGACAGAGAGAGAGGCTGGGATGAAGCAGAAGCTATTGACACAGGTCAGAATAGACCTCCTATACAACTATCAAAAATAAAAACAAAAACAAAACATACATGTGCCATCGCCAAGGTCCTTTTATTTTGATGATTTTTGCTCAATTTTTTAATCTACAGCTGAGCAGAAACGTGCCTCTTTTTCATTTTCTGGCCTGAGTTCTGGAAATAAATCTGATTATTTAAACTATAACAGTAAATATGAAAATATGTTTTTTATTTGAGCAGGAATACGTCTTTTAAACTTGACGAAATCTTTGCAACTTATATCATCTGTCAATTTTCCCTCCATTTCAACCACAAACCAAATAACACATCTAATAATTCATAAGTAAGTAATCCTTTAACCCTTTAAAAAAAGAGCAAATTGTTTTTGTTTTGTTTTTTAAATAACATGGAAGGAAGGAAATGAGCAAGCACGTAGATATGACCCTAAAAAAAAGTTAAAAGTACAAAATAATTAGTAAAAAAAAAAAAAAAAAAAAAAAAAGAAATGGAATAAAAATTAGACAAAAAGTTTAAAACCAACAAACAACAATAAAGAAACAACCCCGAAAGAGTGCTTTAAAAATTATATTATTTTATAACTTGAGTTTAAATATATTATTAAATATATTATATATTTTATTATAAAAAAAAATTCCCTGGCTTTTTTTCTCTTTACCCTACATTTCATTTTTTTTTTTTTTACATTTTTAAAACATTTTTCCTGGCTTTTTAAAAAATAATTTTCTGAATCTACCAGTTTCTGTAACTTGTGGAACATTCCTTACCATGCTGCTCATTGCATTTTTCCCATGTTTTTTTTTCTGTAACATAATTTCAATTATTCTTTCATAATAATTAAACATATCCTTTTCTGGACATTTTCCTTTTTTACTTCATTTTATTCATAATCTTATCATAATCCTCCCCCCTTTGTTAAAACAAATTGTTGTTATTAATTTCTCACAATTTGTGGGATATTACTCGCCTAATTGGTCATTGCCTTCTTTCCCTTTTTACATTTTTTTTTAAAGAAATCAAACAAATTTGCTCAGGTTTCTAAGTTTTAAATAGCTTCTAAAAGGCGTTTGAACACAGCACAAATAAACCAATGTTTAGGTTTCAAAGGGTTAAAAACAAAGCTTAAATCAGACGTTTTGTTGTTAGCTGTTTGCTGTTTCATTAAAATTCCCACTAATAAAACCAATCAAGCTAATTATCAATTTCCTCATCAGCAAATCGACCAGGAAATTATTTCCAGAACAAGACGTTTCAGCTCGACACAAAGAAAAAAAAATTGGCCCAAATTAATTTGGTTCAACTCTGAAGACAGTTTGGTCTTAATTGCAATTGATTTGAATTTGGGCTTTTTCTTTGCAGACGACGTGATCATTAACGTTGATTAATTGATTCGTGGCCTTGGCTGCTCCACCTTTAACACTGCACCCCCCTCATTAGAAACCCTCCTGGTTCTTAGAGTGCCTTTCTGTTTCTCCTCTCTTTGTTTCAGTCGGTCATCTTTAACTGTGTGAACACATCTCATAAGGGCTGACCTCTGACCTCACTTTTACGTGTTCTCGACGTGTTCAACAGAATGAAAAACGGTTTCACTGTGACGGAAATTTACTTCAAACACGCTCAGTGCCTTTCCATGCATGCCTGAAACTATGACAGCTCAGTTTTATTTCAAGCTCTTCAAACACAAAAATCAGCCTACATCAGATCTGTACTGAAGACTGTTAAAACCAAACAAAAAAACACATTATACAATATCAGTCATTTTTAAATGGAAAATGGGGAAAGAGGAGTCTGCAGCATTGCAGATATTCAGTACAATAATTATACTGTACAATAATTTTGCCCTCCGTACAATATATGAAGAATAATGCCAAAAAGTGTCATAATGTTTAATTATTTGACCTTTTTGTGAAGCTAACAATTACCAAGTGACCTCTTTATAGCCAATCGTGCTCAGTGTATGTAAACATGAACATGACGCGCAACCACGACTGTTGCTTGTTCCCTTTTTCCACCAAAATAGGCGCATACATGTCGTTTTTTTAACATGATAAAACACTTTAAAAATAGGGGACTCTTCCTTTTGCCAGTAGACCAGAGTCGTGCCTTTCTGTGTTTTTTTCTGTTGTGTCAAATTCAGCGTTACGGACGACAGGCTGGATGATTAATATACAGTAAAGCAGCATGGAGGCCAGTGAAAATCTTAAATATCTCTAAATCATTAGGTCTCTTTCTCAAACATGGTGCCGATTAAATTTTTGAACAATACAAACAGCTCTGTGATAAAATCAGATACTACCTGTTTTTAAATGGTAAAGAAAACAAAGACATACCGCTCTGCTGCAGTGCGTTGCTAACAGCTCTTATGTACTGGCAATGGAAAAAGAGTCTTTTTTTAGCATATTTTCCTATTTAAACTCACTAATTTTGGTGGAAAAGGGGCTATCTGCTATCTGCCAGACTACATCGGGGAAACTGTGATTTTTAGACCGAGACTTTTGTGGTGCCGCTTAGCTAAGTGGAAATTTAGCCTCATGAAGCTGAAATGAAACTGCGCCTCATAAACTCAGCCGAGGTGGCAGCTGGAGGCTGAACCAATGAAAAGAAGACGTGATGAAACAAGAAGTGACTTTGCTGCAGTTTCAAACACATACACCTCTTTAACTATCAATCAGACTAAATGCTACAGCAGGGACACGAAAATCACTCTGCTTGGGGGCCACTTTTGCAGCATGACAGGAGTCTGGGGGCCAGTCACAGCAGCTCCGCACATGTTTAGGATTTCAGGATGTCTCTAGGATTTTAGGACATACGGGTCTTAGCAAGGGCCCCTGATGAGGACTTTTTTTAGACTTTAAGGACATTTCTATGATTTTCTATGATTTTTGGAAATTTCTAGAATTTTGGGACGTTTCTAGGATTTTAGGACATTAGGGCCTTAGCAAGGGCCCCAGTGGAGGGTGTGGGGGATCCTCCACTGGCACTTTTTTTAATCAACAAGCTCTATTTTGATGCTGTTTTATGCACTCTGTCACCTTATGAAGACTAAAAGTACAAAAACAATTTTCAGTGGGAATCACTTTTCTTTTATTGTGAAATTTAAAAAACACCCTATTAGGGGAATCACCGGATTATAAAGTGAAGCTCTGTCCTGCAGCCGTATGAGCCGTCTCAGCTTTAAAGCTCATTAATAGACTCATGATGTCCTGGACGATCCGCGTTAGTGACTAGCCGCCTCTTTATTAACGGCACAGTGAGATAATGTGTGGTTTCACTCTGGTCAAAGAAAGGCTAAAACCGTCAGCTGGTTAGAGATGTTGAGATCAAACTCAGCCTGTTATATAAAAAAACAAGGGTTTAAATGTTTCCAAGGACCACTTGAGTCCAAAACAAAACAAGCCGAAACTGTTCTTATCACATTCGAGCACAACCCACTCAACAGTTGCAGTATTTGCAAAGTGGCAGGAGGGAGAGTGATTTAAAATCCCCCCCGCTGGCAGCACTCATTAAAAGAGCTGTTTGTTTTCCAAATTAATGGAGGCTTTCAGACGCCTGCACTTACATCACCAGTCTGTCTTTAACGACCGGCTGAGGTTTAATCCCAGCCAGTTATTTGTTTAGGCCGGCCGCCAGTTTGACGAAGCAGCTGAAAAACATAATTTAATGAGATGCCAGTCGTGAAACAATAACCTGAGCGGAGATGTTTTAATTGGCTCTGAGAGGAGCTCTTTGAGACTGGAGAGGGATCATTCAGACCTGCTCGGCCTGCTGGGTAAACACGCCGCGTGTTTACGCGTTCCTTTAAGGTTTGAACAAAGCTGCAGACA
The DNA here is from genome assembly GCF_008729295.1 of Plectropomus leopardus. Classification (NCBI taxonomy): domain Eukaryota; kingdom Metazoa; phylum Chordata; class Actinopteri; order Perciformes; family Serranidae; genus Plectropomus; species Plectropomus leopardus. The sequence continues at coordinate 1,084,327 of NC_056481.1, forward strand.
GACGCTCAGCCTCAGCAGATCCACCGCAGCGGATCAACGCGCTCTGAGACTCGGAGGTTTCCTCGAGTGCGCTTTACAAGCTGCTCTCTGAGCGGGCGATTATGCCGCCTTTCACAGGAAGCGCTCTCTCCTCCACGCTACCTCGACACAAAGACTCGACACCGAAGGTTTTTTCATCTTAAGAGCAAACGCTTGTTTATCACAGCCGCCTCTCGTCTGCCTCGCAGAGGCAAAACACTACTCATATCTATTAACCTCCCATTAATGGCTCTCACACTGATCACGGCTGCAGCTGCTGTACGACGCACTGCAGGACGCACAGTTTACATTTGATTTTTTAACCCTTTAGGGCCCGCTTTAATATCACACACACTCATATTGTATTACATACACAAAATGCGCTTTGCAAAATAAAGCTTTAAAATATATCATATATTAATCTTGTCTACTTGTATTGAGTTAATTTTTTACCAACATCAGTCCTAACCATAAATATCAATAATCAATCGTTTTCAGGATATAAACCTTTTAAATGCCAGGTTTTTATCATGATGCCACTATGCTATTTTAATTTAATTTAATTTAATTTAATTTAATCTTCTCTAATAATTTTTTAAACTAATTTCCAGTAATTTTATTGTCACCTTTTAAAATTTTTTGTTTTGAAATTTGTGGGACATTTCTTGCAAAGTTTCTCGTTGCCTTTTTCTTCCTGTTTTTAAAAGAAATCATACTAATTTTCTTGGGTTTCAAGGGTTAAATAGCTTGTGAAATGCGTCTCTACACAGCACAAGAAAACTGATGTCAATTTTGGTTTCAAAGGGTTAAAAATTATTCATTATCACAGCTTAAATGAACGTTTCTTCTAAATTAATGTTGGGCGTTGGATCGGGGAATTGGGGGGGGTCCGGGCTGCTTATGAACACGCGTGTGTATTAATCTGCACTGTACATGTGTCATGTGCATTACTCTGAATATCACTGTGAAGCGTTACTGTGACTAACATCATTGTACTGCTGAGCTGAAGTACGTCCAATGCTGGAGCCAAGCCAGGCTGCGTTCACAAACACCAGCTGACTTTATAGGTTTGTTGTAGTGTTTTAAAATTCTCGCTAAAAAAAAGCACATCTACAGGCTGCAGCGACTGTAGCTGCCATCATTCACACAGACGTGAAGAGAATTTCGATTCAGACCCAGAGCCTCACTTGATATGCGAGTCAGGCCTCGTGTCTTTGTCTCTACAGCTCGTCCTCTACCTTCCCGTGACCCGCCGTGCCGCAGCAGACCTGCCGCTCAACAGCCAAACGCTCGAGTGTCTATTATCGCCTAACAAGTGTGCGTGGCTGCAGGCAGCAGGAGATGCAGAGTCAGCCGATGTTTTCATTAACATGTTCTGATAGTGAAACAATCCTCTGATCCCGCTGCACACAGTGTACCACAGTGATACCCAAGTTACGGCCCGCGGGCTAAATCTGGCCCCCTGGCAGGGAACGAGGGGGCCCCCCAACCATTTCAGATTCAAAAGAAAATAAAGCGACTGACGCTGTAAATTGTTTTTGTACTTTTAGTCTCCATGAGGTGTCAGAGACATAAAACAGCATCAAAATAGAGCCAGAGGAGGATCCCCCACTCCCCCGACAGAGGACACAGCTGAGACTCTAATGTCCTAAAATCCAGGAAATGTCCGAAAGTTCTAGAAACATCCTGAGATTAAAGACACATCCTAAAATCTCAGGAACGTCCTAAGATTCAAGAAACATCCTAAAATCCATAAAGTGTCCGAAAATCCTAAATCCAAATCTGCAAAGCGTCCTAAAATCCTCGAAATGTGCTAAAATCCTAGAAACATCCTAAGATTTGAGACACATCCTAAAATCTTAGAAACCCTCTAAGATCCCAGAAATGCCCTATAAACCTAAAAAAGTCCCACAATCCAACAAACATCCTAAAATCCTGGAAACTGTCCTGAAATTCTAGAAACATGTATGGGGCTGCTGTGACTGGACCCTGGCCTCCTGTCAAGTTGCAAAAGTGGCCCCCAAGCAAAGCTAGTTGAGGGTCCCTGGGGGCCCAAAAATCCAGTGCAGAGAGGAAGGAAAACAAAACTGAACACAGAGAACAAAAATATTTCCACAAACACAACAGCTCACTTTTTCTCTCATTACTTGAACTTTAAACTTCAAAAGAGATTCAATCCAAAAACATCACTTCACCAGAGGTCCCTCAGTCCAGCACACTTCACAAAAACCTTAAAATATCACACGCAAAAACAAACAAACAAACAAACAAACAAACAAACAAACAAACGGCCTCAAGCAGCTTTACAACAAACCACCTTCAGTCCGTTTGGCTCCAGGATTGTTTCTCTCCAAACATCAAACTCTTAATATCCACTGGCCAAGTTTGATTTCAAGGTGCACGTACAGATTGGTTTGTGTGGCCTCAGTTTTCACTGGGCTCTCCGTCTGTCTGAGCGCAGTCCGTCAGTCCAAATCTAGGGCCGCGTCCTAAAGCAGTGACAGATCGAGAATGCATGGAGCGCCGAGCAGAATCAGTCTGAGAAACCGGCCCATCGCCAATCTCAGCCTCTGTGTCCCTCCTCCCTCCTCCCCTCCCTCCCCCTGTCTCTCCCACTCCTCCTCTTATAGGACAAGGAGGTGAATCTGGAACAGGTGCATCGTCGTATGAACAGTCTTTTGGACGAGGACTTGGCCCACAAGCAGATCCCCGGCCCCTCTATCGAGATCTCTGCGCTGGACATCGGCAGCATGCAGCCCAGCCAGGCCTCGCTGGTGCCGGGCCCGGAGTCCGTGCGGGACTACCCGCCCTCGGGCCTCGCTGTGACCACCTTCCTCCCCGGGGAGGGGGGGCCGCCTCCTCCTCTACCCCACCCTCACCATGGGGGGACCCTAGGCAGGACGCTACCTCTGTCCCAGGGCCCTGGCAGCAACACGCTGCCCCTGCACCACCCGCTCAGCAGCACCAGCCTCAGCGGCACCATGCAGTGCAAACACAGGGCGCCCAACGGGGGGCTCTTCCGGCAGAGCCCTGGCAAGACACCCATGCCAATGTCCTACCAGGCAGTCTCCGCAGGACCCATACCCGAAGCCATTGAGGCCACCCACAGTACATCCATATAGTGTCCGGGGGGGGGGCAGGGGGACGGGACGGGGTCAAACTGCATCGATAAGAGCTGGACTTTGGTCCAGTTTTTGGCTTAATGAGGAAAATTATTATTATAGAAGGAAAAAAAAACATATATGTACAAAGTAAAAAGATTTTGTATCTCACTACCTGTTCGGAAAAGCAGATGTTACCGAAAAAAGAAAAAAAAAAGGCGGGGCTGCGGGCGGGTTGGCGGGTGTAATTTTTCTCGTGTACATATCTGTAAATACAAGAGAACGAAGTGAGGTTAAAGTGTATTTTGAATATTCTCAATTTTTGAAGTTGAGTTATAAAAAACCAACAAAACGAGATAAAAAAATATATATATACATTGATGAAGTTATGACTGTTTGAATGGCTTTGTAAATTTTGTTCAATATGAAACAATGACGCGAAATTCATTGTGATTGTTTTCTAAGTGCCGAAATTAAACGATGTCTCTCCACAACTCATCGATGTAAACGACTACCCATGATGCACCGCTGTAGGGACATTTTAGTGTTGGACACCTACTGTTATGCACCTCTGTACCAACCCTATATATATCTTCAGCAACAGACGAAAATGATCACAATTTTTTTTTCATTTGTATTAAATATATAATATACATTGTTTTTTCAAATCAAAAGTCTACATTCATTTTCTTACGTTGACTGTAAATGCTGTATCGTTCAACGGCGGGAAACACGTGGATTTTTATCTGGTTCATATTTTACACACAGCCGAGTGGTTTGTTTTTATAGACCTTTTTATTTGGCATCAGTACTGTCCACATGAGGAGCTGAGTCTGTAAAGACGGAGAGACTGTCGGGCTGCCATCACAGCGACTGACCAAATGTTAAGCTGCTGGGTTCAAAAACTTAAAATAATCAGGCAACACTTATCTTTTAAGGGATTATAAAACTATTGAACCTTAATTATTTCTTTCAAAAACATGGGAAAAAAGGCAACGAGTAACTTGGTATTAATTGTTGTAAATCACAAAAAAGGGAAAAAAAAGGCATGAATTATAAAAAAAAAATTATCATAATTACATACTTAAAATTACGTTACAGAATTAGAATTTTTAAGCATGTTTCTAGGTCTACCTTATTTTTTATTTTACTTTCTTTTTCTTTTAGTTTTTTATTGTTTCCTTTGTTTTGCTTTAATTTTGATTTTTTTTATTATTGTTCTTTACGGTAATTTTTATAGATAATTTTTTTAAAATTCATTTATTGCTCATTTTTGGGTCATACAATACGATACAATACGTGCGGTACAAGACGATACAATGTGATACGATATTCTTTATTGTCCCCGAAGGAGAAATTTGTCTTGGACTCGGTGCTGTACAGATGATGCCAAACTTACAATAAAAACAATAATCACACCATTACATTAAAAACACAACAGTCAAAACAAAGTAAAACTTAATACAAATTGTGCACACATTGCACACGACACCTATTTTTAAAAATCCAAATTTAAAAGAGCAGCGTGGCTTCTAGAAATGGTGCATTAGTCCGTCCACCACTTCGGTTCCAGCTGAAATATTTGGATAAAAAAGGGGTTGTAAATATGGCCAAATACTTCCTTCACAGTATATTTAATTTGATATCAGGGTATATAATATATATATATATGATCAAATATTCCACTTCATCACATTTATCTTGAACTTCATACAAACAAACAAACAACTCAAAATACTCAAAACAGTGAAATCACAGCTTCACTCTCCTCCATGTCTGCCAAAATCACGTCACCTGGCAACGCAGATCTCACAAGATCCCGCGAGAATCCAGCACTGATTTTCTACAAAGCCAGCCCAAATCTCTCTGCATGGACACATTTTTACACATTTCTACGCTTTATATTGTCCAACCTTTCGATATATTGTCATAGAATTGGGCACAAACAGACAATGTATGTTAGGGGCTGTTCACACGGCAACAGTTCATGCATGAAATGTTAAACTAAACGTTACAGCGCCAACTGCTGGCCTGGCGTGCAGTTTTTGTGGATCCTCGTTCTCACAATGATATCATATAAAAATTCTTTGTTTTTTTAAATGTAAAGGAGAGACTGTAATGTTTTTAGTCGGGCCGTTCTCGTCTAAACGTGGCCTTATTAACCTAAAGCATCTCTAAAAACGTCATCAAAATGTTAAACTTTAAAAAAAAAAAATCACATTACAGGAACGTCTCATAAAAAAGTTGTGTAATTCCAGGCCTTATAAACATCCTGAAAACATTTTCTGAATGTTGCTATGAAAATGTTCTTTCTTTGTTCTCATGTAACATTGTGGGAACATTTTATAAACGTTCTCTGATCGGTCACGTCTCAACATCACCAGAACATCCTCAGAGTGTTGCAGTTAAAACGTTACGTCTTAGTCAGCGTTTAACCTCACAGGAACATTATCTGACATAAACATCCTAAAAACGTTCTGTGAACATTAGATTAAAATGTTTTCTTACTATCACAACTCGTAGGTAATGTTAGTCAGCGTTGTGGGAACGTTCCCCGCTAGCTGAGTCAGTCCGAGTGAAGCAAATGTCAAAATAAAGCAACAGAAAAAAAGTTGCATGTGTCAAACACCAAAAGTCTTTGGTTGACGGCAAACTACTGGTCCCAACAACACAAACATCCACGACAAAACACAACCGGCCGTTATTTAGCTGATCTCAATCAACCCCGAGCAATTACACTGTGTTCTGACTCCAACACGCCCGACACGTTTCTGTGTTTTTAATTTTGGGCCAAATAAAGTTCAGATGAACACGTAGGGAACAGTCGATGGTGTGAACGCAGCCTGACAGTTTTTAACGTTTTGTTTGTTCTATTTAACCTGAAGAAGATAAAAATCTATTGTAGAAAGAATAACAGCTATATAGAAACGTCTTTACTTTTTGATACTAAAGAATTTAATGTCAGACACTTGTATACAGGTTTTTTCCTCCTGCAGAGCAATGCAGATATTTCAGTCAGACAGAGCGAGCCTCATATTCCCACCAGTCATTCCTAATGAGATCATTATTATCACCTGCAGGGATGACGGAGGGCGTCATTATCCAAAGTGCAATCAGAAGAGATCTGCAGGTGTCATACCTCAACCGCTGTGATTTAAAGAAGGATCTCATTGTTTTTTCTCTGTGGAATACCGAACGATGAACCTTTATGGAATACTATTTTGAACAGGAAATATTAAAAACCACACACTCCACCCTCCTTTCTCTGCCTGTAAGTGCAATTAATGTGCATTTATGGGCCTGATGAGTTTTGTTTTCATCCGTCAGACTGTTTGGAAACGATCACACGCAGTTTTTCAGAACGTGGAGAGCAAGTTTAACAGAAACAGCGTTTATTCCAAAAGTGTTTGAGAGGAGGAAACGGAGGGAGATTAACTCGACAGAATGAAGGGCTTCACTCTTAAAACTCATTCTGCAGACGGGACGGGCGGTCTCACTGATGATGGGACACTAAACGTTGTCTTTCCTTAAAAGATTTAAAAATGAACTGCCAGCTGACTCTTTCCCAAATTACAAAACATTTTAAACTGTATCGCCGAACAAGAACATCAGTGTTGGATGATCCTGTCAAACCTGGATTACGCTTAATTTTTATGTCTATTGCCAACGTTTTTAAAAATGCCGCTTAAGTTTTGCACAAATCTATAATGTAAAGCTGCCTACTTTTACTCTTGAATTCCCCATTAAATATAGAAACACAACTTACTGATTTTAAGTTTTTTTCACAAACCTTAACTGCCTCATTAACTCATCTTCAAACATCCAAACTCGACAGAAACTACTGTTCCAACAATCACCAGCTCTGATTTGGTCCAAATGAATCCTAAATTTCCAAATTTAGACGTGAAAAAACATGCCGTTATTCCCCAAAGTCTCTTTCTGCCTGCTGGCCGTCGGGTGTTTACAGTCCTTTAACTTCACCCTCCAACACTAGGTGTCGCTGTGTCTTTCAGCTCAGCTGCCTGTTCCATCAGCAGAGACTAAGCTCTGGTGGTGCCTGCTGTGCATTACATACAATGAGTTTAATAGAAAGAGTAGCGCCTAGATTTATGACGTTATAGAAGAAAATACCTTCGGGATCTCTAATACCCTGGTACACTGTGATACCGCCCAAGCCTCGTGCTGAGCAAACACTGCCTGTATTGGTTAGTTTGTAGCCACATTTAAAAAATATATATACAAAAATAAAAATGTAAATTTACATTGCAGAACACTGGAGTTACTGTTGTTTTCAAAGACGTTAGCGGAGCAACATAAAACATAAAATACATTAAATTATCACAGCAGAAACATCAGATGGGTCAGACCGCTGTGTTTAACTTTATATTTTTAAACTTTACAGTTACGACTGAAAATGACAACAGAAATAAACATGTTTGCTGATTTCAAATATTTCCACAATTCAAATCAGATTTCTAATAGATTTGAATTTGTTGATTCAGTCTTTACTTCCTGCATTAGCTCCGAGCGTTGGCATTGGACGTAAATAATTAACTGCTGAATTGTCTGTTAAATCTTAGGGATTCTGCATCAGTTACCTAAACCAGTAAAACCAGTTTGGCCTGTTTATTAGAGGACCAACACACTTTTCCTGGTGTATTAACCCTTAAAAATCTGTCAGAAAAGGTTTGACGTGATGGATTCTCATAATTGACTTTTCCTCTGTTCAGAAAACCACGATCATATAAAATCTGCCGTGTGAATCCAGACGACCTGAAATTAACTCGACCATGTTTCAGTCTGTGAACGAGACTCGGAGGATCGTCTCAACTCCACACGGATGTTTTCTAACTGTCGTTGCTCTCGTGAACCGACTTGCTTTTCACACTGTGCTCCACAAAAAGACGGACGGACGAACACATGGACGGACTGTGAGGTCACTGTGATTGGTCAGCAGACAGGAAGTGTGTGAGTTGGAGGTGGGGGGGCTCAGTGTGTCGGCCCTTTACGTTAAACCTCCGGCTGCCGTCAGAAGATGGAAACATGAACTGTCATAACATCCAGTCTGTCACGGTCCATCTGAGGGAGACCCTTATTTTATTTATGAATATGCTGCTTGGAGTTTCTTAATCTTTAATAAAGAAATATGGTTTACACTTTGGTTTCTCACGTTGTGTCAATGAGCGGCAGGTTTTACAGTTTGTATTTTTTTTTCTCAATGTTGTCTAGAAAATGGTAAAAAAAATTCAGTTTTATATTTTATACAACAAATGAACAGTTGAATAATTGAAAAATGCAAAAATGAAAAAAAAAGTTCAATGCAAGAGTAACTCCAAAAATCATCTCAAGTTACATTACTGACGGCAACCAAACTTCTTTGAAAAAAGGACAATTAAAGGTGTATTTCTTACGATAATTTAGGGGGGTTACTTCTTAAATTTAGTGCTTTTTTAAGGTATTAAGTGAAGCAGCACCTTGTGGCCATTAGAGGGACTGCAGCTGAGGACAAACGCTTTAATCGCCGTTATTTTGAGGTAAAATCAACCTGGTTTTAGCTGATTCAGACAAACACGCTGACACAAAGAGAAAAAAGGAGCAGGAGGCTCTGACTGATCCATCTGATGTGACCTTTAAACACAAACGGAGAGCAGCGCCGCGTCCCTCTGAAACCAGGTAGACGCTCTGATCAATTATTGATTCCTCCTCAGTCATGAAGACGAGCAGCGAATATCAAAAGTCCTCACATCATTTCACATTTTCTGAGTTCGTTGCCTCGAGGCCTGAAGAGAAGAGAAAATCCATTCAGGCAGACTCAAAAAAGAAATATTCATTTGATAGTAAATAGTGGAAAATCGATGTGAAACCAAACGTGCAGCTGGATGCTGAGTGTGCAATCAGACGCTGCTTTGAAAACAGCGGGACGTCGGCTCCGATAACTCTCATCTGCTGGTACAGAAACTTTTTCTGAGGTTGGATCAAGGTAACATCCAAAATTCTGCTGAAACTTTTAACTGAAACTGTTAAAGTTTTATACGCACACCGGTTTGATGCTTGGAGGCAAAATCTGACATCCAGACATCAGATCCTCAGAGACATCACACAACTTCAGCTCCAAATTAAACGATGAAACTGCAGACAAAGTTATTTGATTTAGATAACCAATTAAATGAAGTTATTTCCATCACATTCACAAATTTATTTTCTAAATGTGAGAATGTGCTGTTTTTCTTTCTTTTCCTTTGTTTGGAGGCAAATTGAACAGTTTTGAATTAAATTAAAATAAATATTTTTGAGTTTTGACCAACCAAAAGAGATCTGAATGTGTCGCCTTGAAACTCAAAAACAAATTCAATGATCTTCAAAGATGTTTTTTTTTAATTCAGCATATGAATTCAAAATTTGAATTAAATATTGTTCAGTGCAGACCTACTTTGATGTATCACTGTTTTAAGTTTCACAAGAATGTGAACGAATTAGGGCTTTCCATCATTTTGTTTTAATCAGAATTTCTAGTTATTTGCCGTTAATCGCCTTTTGTCCTCACTGACAGGGTAAAAACGTTTTCACGCAGAGGTCAGAGGTCAAAGGACCCCTGTGAGATGGCTTTTCCGTTTTTTCATCACCAAAATGTATCCTAACTTTGGAGCGTTATTCCATTGGTTTACCAAAACACTAGTTTCAGATGATATCAGGATCATCACTGTGGCTTTAAAACTCTTAAAAACAGGAAAGTCGGCCGATGATTAGCATGTTTAAAAAAAAAGTTAAAATTCAAACCTCAATCATATCGTAATTAACACACTTAGAAGCAATGATTCAGAGTTTTCCTGAAAATCTGTCACAAAAATAAAGAAATTCTGAAAAAAACTGTAAACTGCAGTGGAGTTGAACGAGAACAGAAAGGGATTTTTTTTGCCACCTGAAGGTTTTTAAAATTTCACATTTACACAAAAGACTGAATTTGGGTAAAGCGGGCTGAAATGAGGTCACCAGGAAAAGTGTCAAACTTCTCTCCTTGATGAATCTTTACTAACTGCGTCAATAAACACTGAGAAAACGACTTCTAACATCAGCTCAACTTACTATGAAAAAAATTCACTCAATGAAAGCAGAAAATCATATTTATGTAGAATAGTTTTTAAAAGTTTGATTTTGAAAAGTGCATTTTGTGCAGAAGGATACGAGTGTGTGTGAGATCGAAAAAGGCCCCGAAGGGTTAAACTGAAAGAGAGCTCGTGGGACGAGCAAACTCGTCGTTCACACACACAGTTTGGTCTTTTCACAACCTCATTAACTATTTTCAGACATGTATAAAGTGTTCAGAGAGAAATGACTGATTTACACAGACGTTAACAATTCCACGTGTTAGTTTTTAAAGATTTAAAATGGAAAACGAAAATAACAATATTTTAGAAGAGCTGTTTTTGTTTTTTATGCTGCTGAGGATGATCACTCTATGGTTTGTATGATTTTGTCTCTGTGTCTCCACCTTGTGTCCATTAGCGGCTCTGCAGCAGAGACATGCTGTCCAGCAGCTTATCAGCACGCTGTACCAATAAATACGAGCCGATGTTGTGAATATTTTACAGCTGGTTATATTCTGCTCTGTGGGATCATTATTCCACTACATCCAGTCCAACACTGAGACTCTGACAGAGCGTCCTGTCTGTGGGAAGACGTTTCACAGTTCCCTCCTCTCTGCTGCAACCTGCTGTCACAGCGCGCGGCACAAAAACATCCTCTGCTCTGTCAATTAGCGGGAGGATTTATCGTGACGCACCGGAGGAGGATTCAAACCGGCACACCGGGACGCGGAGGATGTCAGCTGTCCTCTGGCTTTAAACTCATTGCGCCGTGTTTCCCTGACGACGCTCTGCCTGCAGAGACACGACGGCTGGACAGCTGACTCCGCTAAATCGATACACGGCGCACAAACTGAGGACAGATTGAGACGCCAACAGACTGAAGATCTTTACTGTCTCTGGTGGTGAAGAGATGCAGTGAGTGACACAAGAGCTGAGACGTGTCTTTGAATCAGCTAAATGATGGACAGAAAGATGGACAGATGGCAGAAGACCAGAGGACATCTTAAAGACAATCAAAGGTGACAGCGAGGAAAAATGAGCCACCACAAGTGTGTTTTTGACTATTTATGCCTCCACGCTGGTGAAACTCTAACGGAGGAACTGTGTTTTTTGGCTGTCCGTCACATTCTCGTGCTAGACGATATCTCAACAACATCTTGAGGGAACTTCTTCAAATTTGGCACAAACGTCCACTTGAACCAAATCATGAACCCCAATTATTTTGGTGGGAGAGAGTCGAAGGTCAAGGTCACAGTGTCCTTGTATCTGTCTTATTCTTGGGAATGTGACAACTCGAGGCGATTTCTTCAAATTTGGCACAAACATCCACACGAAATAAGTGATTAACTAATTAGATTTTAGTGGTCATAGGGCAAAGGTCAAGGTCAATGTGACCTCATCTGTCTAATCTAAATGCCTTGAGGCAATTCCATAATATCTGGCACAAATGTTCACTTGAACTCAACAATGAACTGACTTTATTTTAGTGTTATAACGTTAAGGTTATGTGACTTTTCATCCTTTTCATCTGCTCAAATGCAATAATTTAAGAATACCTTCAGGGAATTTCTTCAAATTTGGCACAAAAGTCCACTATGAGTCATGAGTAAAGTGTTTAAAATTTGGTGGTCAACGGTGACTATGACCTCACAAAACATGGTTTTGGCCATAACGCAAGAATTAACATGCTAATTATGACAAAATTTCACAACTGTCAATCAGGACAAAATGATAAAGTGATAATGTTTTATATCCAAAAACATCAAAGGTCAACTTCATAGAGACATCATCATGTTTCCTGTCCGTTACTCAGCGTCATATCTCAAGAACTGAAGCAGAGACATTTGGTCAGATGCTGAACTGATGACTCTAATCTGTAATCTGAGCGGATTGAAGAGATCTTCTGTGTGTGAAGTGTCCGTGTTTTCTCAGACGTGGATGGAAACTGTATCTGCTGCACGGAGGCAAACAAACCGGGAGGCACTAATTCTACACTGATTACATCCAAAACCTTTTGTTCGCTCGTGGTAAAACCCCACTAAAATATCTTTGGATTATCTGCTATCCTCGTACTCCTTAAGTTTCAGAGCACTTAGAGCTGTCAGCGTTTATATGACACATTTCCTCCATCTCCTCCTCCTCCTCCTCCTCCCTGCTGCTGCCGAGTTGTGCCGTCCGGATTAAACACCTCATTACTCACTTTACTCCCAGCAGCTGGAAGATATAAAAGCCAATATGAATGTGAGAGTCCAGTTGTGCTGGGCAGTTATGGGCCATTATACAGTTACAGGCTGAGCCGCCGTCACACGGGGAGACGGGTCAGCGTCCGTAAATCAAACGGCGGACAGCGTGAAGCCGCTGGGTTGTTTTAACGTAGTGCACACGAGGGCACGCGGGCATGAAATGGAAGCCGAGCTATCGTCATAAATATGCAGATTCACTAGAAGTGCTGCAGAATGTGGCGGCCGCCGCTCGCTGTGCACTTACTGTGGACCGGAGGCCCGGGAGGACGCATTAAACCTTGTAGCGTGTTCTCTTTCTGCCGCAGTTCAGGCCTCTCATGTATCATCGCTGCGTCTGAGCCGCAGAGCTCAGCATCAGTTTTTCTCAAAGGTAAATCCCCGACGATCTCCGAAAAAAGCCAGAAGGTGGTTTTACTACACAGTTCAGAATCCTCAAATACTTTTCTGTCCAGCTGGGGCCAAAAATATTCTGCCTGCCTGAAAAACCCAACATTTGCTGCAGGGAAGACATAATTTGGGGGAAAAACACAAAACTGAACACTAATTATACAGCTTTACAGGCTGTTTAACTCTAATTACCTTGAAGGTGATGTTATCTGTGCAGGTTTCTGGTCTTTGCAGCATATTTAGTCAGTTTGAGGACACAAAATAAAAAAAAAGAGAAGATTTGTTGCCTTTTATGTGGACGTCCGATCTGTTTTGATTGTGAATGTAGTCAATTAGGGCTGCAAGCATCGTTAATTCTCATTATCAATTAATCTGCTGATTATTGACTGGATTGATTGGTCTACAAAATGTCAGAAAACAGTTAAAAGTCACTGCCAGTTTCTGAAGGGGGTTTCTTTAAATGTCTTGTTTCGTCTAAAGCCCAAAGACACTCAGACCCTGAGGGGGTTCATATGGCAACAGTTCTAGCATGAAATGTTCATCATCATCATCATCATCATCAAATTTTGTTTGTTTTTGGTATCGATAGTGGTATAGATAAGATCGTTAAGGAGTCTCAATAATGGTATCAATATTAATAAAAATGAACGATCCCCATCCCGAGTCTTCATGAGCCGCTCTCCCTCCTGCTCTCTCTGCCAGGGAAACACGAGCTAACACAACTTGATCTCATCGCTACTCGCCATAATTCGCCACTCGGGACAAAACCTCACAATATATGTGCCATATTATGATTCTGGCTGCACATCAGTGCAAAGGCAAACCTTTGATACGTGGGCTAAAATATTAAAAACAGGATGTAAATATGATCAGACTGCACGTCCACGTCCTGGTTTCTGTCTGCAGTTTTCGGCTTCGTAACGACTCTAACGACTCTCTGTGTTTACTGGTTATGATAATGAACGTTTGCAGCTCTGAGAGCCACTTTGCTGCAGTGACGGACGGCGCTGTAAGACGAGCACACACAGTTTGGGGTCTAAATGATGCTTCTTGGCTCAAACACACACACACACACACACACACACACACACACACACACACACACACACACACACACACACACACATTTGGACAGCACACAATCAGTCATGCAGGAGGGGGATTTCTAACAGCGGAGAAGTGATTTCATGTTCTCGCCGCCTCCGTCTCCTCCTCCTCATTCTGCTCCTGTTTCTCTCCTTCTGTCCACACTGCAATGTCTCTGTTTAGTCTGTCTACAGGCCTCTTCGTCTCTCTGTCTCTGTCTGTCTCGTCCCTGCTGCTGTCTGAGCAGGACGCTCCTCCACACACAGCAGTTAGTTATAAGAGCTCAGGAGCAGAAAAGAGGAAGCTTGGGCTGCTCTCAGAGTTTATATAAACTAAATGAGGAGTAAACACGAAGGCCAACAGGAAACTGTCTCATTGGACAGTTGTGATGATGTCATCCTGCATCATCAGGCGAGGAAATCACACGGTGGCGACTGACAGCAGGTCAGTCTTCTTATATTTATCTGTACTTCTAAGACTAAGTATATAATCGCCCACGTTATGAAAAAAAGACTAACGGGAATAGATAAAACAGAGAAACAGGCATCAGGCAGACATATTTCATTCAACGGACTTAACGAACTGCAAAAGTACAAACACGAGACAAGCGTCGCAGTTTAAAGTGCTGCGGGAGAAAATGTGACCATTGCTTGTTTCTGCAAACCACAGATACGTTATGTTTTCTGTGCTTTACTCGAAAATTTTCAACCTGATTTGATATTAACCCTTTAAAAAGTGGAGCGACATCACTTTTCGCATGCTTTTTTCAGACGCTTTTCACAAGTATGAAAACCTTTAAAATTGAACACATTGGTGCTCTTCTGTTTTTTAAATATGGGAAAAAAAGGCAATGAGTAACTAGGTGATAAATGTCCACTTTTCTGTTGCGAGTTTTCTAACCTGTTTGAATCCATGAAAAAGTATCATGCGACGTCTCTCAGAGGTCTTGATTCAGTTAAGGATGCCGGTGATCTTCAGGTCAGGCAGATATCACAGTGATATGTGACGGCACTTACTCAGACCTTCACTCAAATGTGTAAAATTGGGTTTTAAATTAAGCGTTTTTGGGGTGAAATGGACCTCAGTGCAGCGAGGCCAAACTCTGAACGTGTCGCAGTGAGACATAAATGTCACTCTTGTCACTCTGACATAAAAGTCAGGTGTTATATTACGACCTGTATGACACATATGAGAATGAAAAGTCTGAAGCAGACGGTGATTGAACATCAAACCCTGAGGCTAAGACGAGACGCGGCAGTCATAAAACGCTTATTAAACCTGTGCTGAGGTGAACTTTGAGCGCTTACAGGTGACACACAGGTTGTTGACCAGCTGCCAAAATGATTATAAGTGACATTTAGACTCTATAAGGCTGTAACACTGAAAGGAGACATGAATGTATCCAGTCATGTAGTTCTGCACTACAACCAAAACATGGACGAGTCACACAGAAGATCTCAACATTCAGCACGGTGCACAGGTGGTTCTTTTGCCAGATTTGTTCACAAAATTTAAGGGATGCAAATTAACTGTGACCTTTACACACCAACTTCTGCTCAGCTCGTCTTTGAGTCCACTTGAATGTTTGTGGCCGACATGAAGGCATAAAAAAGGGCCTCCTAACAATCACCCAAAAAACATCAACACCTTTAGCAGTGTGTCAACTAAAAAATCACTGAAATGAGAAAACTGGAATAATCACCAAATTATGACTCTGAAAATATAAAATTCTTTAAAATTATCACATTGTGGATGTTGATTTTGGACCTTAAAGTTCGGAGGTGTGAGAATAAGAAAACAGTGGCGGCTCATTCAGGTGTGAGGGTTTAGTATGTGAGGTCTCTTTTTAATATCTGACCTTCCTGTAAACATTCCTGCACTGCGTCTGTCCTGTTTCTGTTCTCCACGTTACACAACACGCTCACAGACACACCAACACTCAGTCCAGGACTATTTGTAGCTGCCAAAGCGGGATCTGCAGCCCTGGAGCTCGATCTGAGCCGCATACCACCTGGATGTTCTCCTAAATCCCATTCTTCAGACGGATTACACCTTCCAATCACAGGAAACCACCTCCAACCGAACAAATCCTCCAAGGAGACATTCACCACACGCTGATGTAACCGAGCCTCATACCATCACACCACTGTTGGGCCCGCGCGGCGCTGCCAGGGGAACAAAACACGCTCTGAAAAGCGCCATGCTGAACACATTTAGTCGCCTGTTTTCTGCTGAATGCGGTGATTTGTGGAGAGTGAGATGCCTGCGCAGCTGTCTCTGCAGTATTTATCTTTCAGCTCAGAGATGAATGGGGGAGTCTTGTTATTTTCAAGAGAATAAAAGATTGTTGCTGACAGGCGATTTAATTTGTTCACCTAAGGAGCTGTCAGATACGTCTTCTCCGCGCAGGAAACAAATGGCACATTCCTGTGATTCTGAAAATCAAACTCATCAGTTTTGTGTTTTTGATGGATTCAGGATGTTCGTAGAGAGCTGCGCTCCATGTGGAGGACGGGATCCTTCATTAAAACTGCACAAAGAAGTTGAGTCATATCCTGTGATGAATGTACAGACCAGTTAGACCCTTACGGAGTGGTCTTCATCACAGTTTACATCCATGTCAGACTCATATGTAACCATGACAGAAGACAAAGCTTCAAATATGAATACTGGACGCTTCGCACACAGAGGATCTCTACAAACAGCTCAGTTTACAGATTAGTGTCACCAGTTCAGTATCTGACCAAATGTCTCCCCTTCTGAGATAGTAGTGATGTAACGATGCATCGCGAGGCAGTCAAAACTTGATAAAAAAATATGTGAAATTGAAATCGGTGAGATAAAAAATGAACCACAATACTCTTTACTTTGCCTGCTGGACGTGTCACGTCGCTACATGTTCAAGACATATATTGAAAGAGAAGATGCATCCTCCAGTTTTAAATCTGAAGTGTGGCAGCATTTGAGCTTCATCAAGTCAGAAAGAAATAAAAGCGAGAAGATACAAATGACAAAAACAGTCTGCAGATATTGACAGAAGGTGTTAAACTACACGATTTGTACAACTAACATGATGCAGCATGAGAGCCTGCATCATGGTGAGGAGCTCCGGTCAGCCCCGCCTACACACATACCACTACACGGCAAAAAAAATAAAAATAAAAAATTAGGCGGCCAAACTACACTGACAAGCTGCAACCCCGCTCGCCCAAAGGAGTACACGACATTTGTGTCAAATTCTGTCCGAATTATCAGCCATGTGGACAGATAGACTCAAGGTGGTGGACCAAGGTTTTCTATTTCTTTTAATAATTTTATATGTTAGTTTTTAAATTTGGCCCAATGAATTACATTTTCAATTAAAACACATTGTAGGCTTGGGCGGTATCACTGTATTACAGTATACCAGGGTATTTAGAAATCGACATAAATACAGACGCTCCTCTTTCTAAACTGTGTCTCATTCATGAAATGTTAAAAAGTCCGTGAGGAGATTAAAAACAAAAAACACACCAGATTTAATGAGCGTCGCATGAAACTTGGATTCAATCACGTATTTATGTTCATGAATGTCAATCAACCGTAAATGTTTAACTTTAAACCTTAATATAATGTTAGTTATATAAAAAAACTCATAAATGTTGAAATTAGCAGTTTTTTTGTGCCAGGCTGTAAACGTGTTTAATTTTACTGTAAAGTCGGACGTTTTCATCGTGGAGGTCTGTACTTCTAGAGCTGCCTCGAGCAGCTTTTCACTGCACTTTTTGGCTCCTCCGTGTTATTTTTCAGCCCCGGAGGTTGTCGCTTAATCCCTCTTCCGTTTGTCTTCTTGAGGTTTCTTTCATTTTTTCCAGTTAAAGGGTGTTTTTTGGCGTCCAAAAACAGAGGGAGTCGTATGTTATAAAGCCCCAGAGGCAAATTCTCATGTGATGTCGGGTTATATCAATAAAACCGGAAACTCTTACGTTAAAAAAAGGATAACGTTGGCTGCAGATGAGGTCCGGAGCGCGGTCCCTCTCGCTGCGAGGTGATGATAATATTTAAATGTTAGCAGTCCTGTGTGGGCGAATCCTGGAGGTTATCAGACGGGCAGCTTCCAGCTTGGACGCCGCCGCATCAGAACCCGCCGCTCACTCCCACTAAACTATGACTCACATTCCTCCGTCATCGCCTCCAACTCACTGAATCAACTCCTCCTCCTGCTAATCCCTCTTACACGTTTCCTCCTCTTTAAACATGCATCTCATCCTGTGAGTCGGAGCTAAACGTCTTTTGTTACACACTTTTCTGCACTGAAACATTATAATCAGCCGCCGTTAAAGCGTGCATACATCAAACCAAACCACTTAACATTACAGCTCAGTCAAAAAAAAGGTCATTCAGAGGAGTAATTACCTGAGTGAGTGAGGTAATAGCAACAAGAAGACTTTGAATAAGGTAATTATTCGGAAAATATTTCAAGAAGATAAAAAAGAAGTATTCCTCACAATTCTGCTTTCTTAAAGGGCTGCAACAGCTATTTTCATTACAGATTAGTCAAAGTTATTTTCTTCATTAATTAAAAGAAAAAAAATCATTTAATACTTAAAAAACAGTCATCAAAACTTCCTTAAGTCCAAGGTTACATATTCAAGCATTTTCCCCTTTTATAAATGACATACAGTAACTCACTGTCATATAGACACCCCACACACACACATGCTACCAAAAATTCTTACAAAAGCACCAAATTTGGATTATCCTTACTGAAAAAAGCAGCAAACACAATCCAAGAGTCCTGATGACGGCGCTACAGCAACCGTCTAAATTACTTAAGTTTAAAAAATCATAACAAATCGTACATGCTGCAGCTTTGCAACTTTCACCAAAATGTGAAGACACTTTTGTCCATTTCACTGCGGTACAAGTTATGACGTCCTTCACTCTCTTTTTATCAAAAACTGTAAAACTAATCAAGCCTATCTCCTCCCACAGTTTTTGCTCAACTGTCAAACTGTCCGACACAAACCACCTACACAGATTTTTGATTTATCAACAATTTTCCTTCAGTGCATCCAAATGTTTGACTGTAAACACTGCTGTGAACATATACTTTCAAATTCTTGCAAAATAGATCTTCAAGGTTTATAAAAAATTGACGTCATGGTAGATTTAGTTGTAACATTTCAGAATTTTATCTCAAACAGAGCTTTTTTAGCAGCATTTTCAATTCTGCTCCAAACTGTTGCAGTCTGTGGGAAAATGTCATCTTTAAACATCAGTTTTTCAGTTATGGAGCGAATCAATCTTTGTAAAAACAAATGATCAACATCTCTCTGCTGTCTGGATGAAGTCTGCAAACTCTCAGAATTTGGTCTTGATAAGTGAAGTTTTGGCAGCAGTTTGAAATCTGCTTTTCCATGCACAGACAGCTGATATCCTGCCCCCTGCTGGTCAGCTCAGTCTCCCTTCTCCTCATGTTTTTGGAAAAGAATCAAACCAGTGTGCTGTATGACCTCTCATGTACAGCTTCTGATTGAGCGGTTACTCTGACAGCATCATCGTGCTCGTCAGCCTGAAGGAGACAAACCACCGAAAATGAACGAATGTGAAGCTGCAGACGAGTTTTCAACACACAAACAGGAGTCTGTGTTTTCATCACACACTGCAGCAACAATAATCACTTTCATCTTCACACTGCAAACCTCACCTCCTCTCTGCTCCTCACACACACACACACACACACACACAAACACGTAGCTGTGCTTTCACACATGAAAAGAACACGTCTCCTCATCTGCCTTTGCAGTTTTCTGTGTATTCACTCAACCTCAAACGCCCTGAAGCTTTTGACCACATGCAAAGACAGAAACTCAAACAGCGAGCGAGTCAGCTCACTCTCATTCTCCAGCTTTGTCTCTTCTAACACCATCGCTGCTTTTCCACATGAAAACGCCTCTGAAGCTTCCTCTCTCTTTACTCTGCCTTTGTGTTTGTCTTCCTCCTGCCTGTAATGTGTATTTTGTTTTAAGTGCTTCCTTCTTTTTCACCAACAAAGCCCCTTAAAGACTCATTATCAGTCTCCACCTTTGCCTCCCTTCCTGAAGCTCACACTGGGGATCCAGCAGCTTTAAGATGCAGCTCACATAAAACTGACCAGGCTGTCATGTACAGACTCTAACAGGTGGTTGCATGGCAACAGAGCAGAGCGCCGTGGTTGGTATGAGACAGACCAGCGGGGACGCGTGCTGCTGATAGTCCGTCCACCCTTGCAGCCCCTCCCAGCTCCTTCAGAGAGCCGCAGCACCGTACGGCAGGCTGCGTGACACCGGCTGGTGGTTTGGAGTCGATCCTGACGGCCCAACACGTTCTTACTGCAACTCGTCATATGATGCTACGCTGTAGGTGACTTCCACGTCTCTTTAAGGTGTTACAAGGTATCTTTCTGAGTCAGCTATTGACGCTTTGGGACGGTGTTACCGTGATGTCTAAAAATGCACATAGTGGGATGACGCAGCACGCAAACTCTAGACTCCAGCACAGAGGCCGACTGGTTCTGTCCGGCCGCGTTCTCAAGTAACGCCGCCTTTGCACGTTGCATGTGGACGCGCCCGGTGCTGTCTGGCTGTCCACCAACATATAATAACAACACCACTGGTTCATGTGCATGTGCGAGTGGATGTAAACAGGAAGCATTGCTCAGGTGGTCGCCTCATACAAAGAAAGATCTACAGACGGCGAGCAGCAAAGTCGAAATAATGCTGAGTAGTCGAAGCTCATAGACACATACAGGCTAATGCAGCAAGGTCACATGACTTGGGCGCGACCAATCAGAGAAGGACACATCATGGCTTATAATGGCTAAACAGAAACTGAACAGGGACTGAACAGGGCTGTCCGTGTCAGAGTTTCCAAACCGCACCGCTTCTGCCCCTCCACAGTAAAACGCAGCACTGGAGCTGTCAAAATAAAACGAGAACAGCAGCTTTTCCACGTTCTGTTTTAGGGCTTCTGTATTTTAATTTGTACACAGACTGTAAACAGTCAGATTTGCTGTTTTATTTGATTAATTTTAAGATAAATTTCCAACAAACTTGAATATATAATCATAACCACATAACATCAAACACAAATTTAACACTAATTACTGTTTCTTCTGTAACAAAACAATCTTTGGACGCACATAAATAATTACACACGCCGTCATGAAGCGAGTTAATTAACCCAACAACAACCAATGTTGTTGTGTTGTTTTTGTTTGGCAAACTCACAAAATTACCCTTAATTACCTACAGCTGAGTAAATAACAGTCGCAGTCATTAGAGCTGTAAATTAATCAACTTTAACCCTTTAAAACCTGAGCAAACTGGTTGAATTTCTCACAAAAACATAGGAAGAAAGCAATGAAATACTTCACAAGACAGGGCCCGAAAATTAGCAGGAAATTAGTAAAAAATGAAAAAAAATAAGCAAAAATAATATAAAATAAAATAAAACAAAATAAGTAAAAAACAAAAGCATATAATGAAATGACCCCCCAAAAAGAACTGAAAATTTTTAAAAGAAAATATGTATACACTTTTTAAAAAATATGGTTTTAACAATTAGAAACATAGTTTTCTGGACATTTTTGCCTTGGAATCATTTTTTGGGTCATCTTTTTCCTAATTTGCTGAGATTTGCAAGACATTTCTTGCCAATTTGCTACTTGCCTTTTTTCTCATTTTTTGGAAAGAAATCAAATCAATTTGCAAAAGTCTCAAGACTTAAAAAGCTTGTGAAAAACACTGGCCCTCTGCGATGGCGGCGGTGGTGGTCATTACGAAGATAAAAAGCGTCTATTGTCCTTGACCACGCTGAGACTTATTATGGGCTCTATTCTTGGAGGGAAAAAGTGGCACTTGCAGAGTGAGAGCGGCCGGCTTCAATGGTGTCAGTCATTTGTAAGTGAAAAGGTGATATATCAAGGAGGATAATGGCCGAGCTGCGAGGGGAGGAGGGGGAGGGGCCAGAGACAGCATGATGAACCGTATAATTAGCCTCTCGCCCCCACGAGTGTGTGTGTGTGTGCGTGTGTGTGTGTGTGTGTGTGTGTGTGTGTGTGTGTGTGTGTGAGTGCACGCGTGGCTTCAGTGTGCGTTTTGAGTCAGTGTGTATATTTACTGTACTGCAGGTTTGTGTTTCAAGTGAACCTTTTTCAGCTCAGGAGTCCATAATGAAAAATAGAAATAAAGCTGCTAATGTTTTGAACATCCATCGCCATGGTTACTGGGATGTTATCGCCAGAGAAGAAGTCATCTCCACTTTGTGTGTTATCGAAATGTAGAAAATATAACTTTAGTTTCGCACAAATCTGTAATGGAAACAGATGGAAACCTTCCTAGTGTGGAAATTTGTACCAAATTTGAAGAAATTCCCTCACAGTGTTCTGTGATATTGAGTTCACGAGAATCAGAGACACACAGGTACGTAAATTCAGAAAAAAAAACAAAAACATGACGCCTCCTACCAAAGCACACCAGGCATAGTGAAGGCCGAAACCGGAGGCTTCAAAACGTGAGTCCACAAACCGATGGGTGACATCACGAAGGCTACATCCATTATTCATACAGTCGACGGCTATAAAAAAGTAGTCTATTGATCAATTAGTCCAGTAACAGACAATCAGTTCTGCAAAAATGCAAAAACATTTGACGGTTGAAAGTGAAGACAGCTGCAGGCTGAGTGGTGATCACGTACAGATGCTCTTTGGACACTTAATCCATCTCGAGAAGGGCTGAAATAAACGCTCAATAAAAAATAACACATACAGGGCTGTGATGTTCACAACTTGTTGGTGAGTTTAAACACACATCACCCTGTGAAATAAAGACATTTTCATTTTGCACAAACCCAAACTGAGCCTTGAAGGAAACATGCATTTTAATTTTTTTATTGAGATTGTATTCTTCCCACGCAATGAGCTCTTTACAAGAGCAAATTTAATGCTTCACAGTTTAAATGTGAGAATTCACTACACTTTCCACTGTTTCCATGTTTAAAGATCAATTATGTCTGAAAACAATCTGGAGTCCAGAACAGAAGTAATTGTTAGCTGCAGCCACATATCAACTAAATATTACAATAATCCCACTGCGTCCTTGCAGGTGACCCTCACGCTGAGGGTAAATAATAGTGTCTATATTTATGTATTTATGTATCCATGCACAGAATATCTGCTGTTATTATTTCTTAAAAGATGCTGCAGGGTGAGGAGGAGTGAAGTCAGTCCACCGGGGCAGCTGCTGCTCTTTACAATATCAATGAAAACACATTTTGGTAAGAGGTGAACTTTTTATGCCCTGAGATGAGTCTTGCAGGCTGTGCGCTGACCCTGAACGACCTCCACACGAACACCAACAGTGAGACGCTTCCGGTTACACGTTTTGAAATCATGGTCAATCCCAGTGAAAGAGGCGGTCAAGGGATTCAAAAACAAGATTTATGGCACAAACTGAAGCTGTGTACAGCAGTGATACTCAACTGAGGGCCCGCTGGCCAAATCTGGCCCCCGATAGGGTGTCAGGTGGCCCCCCAAACATTTCCTAATTCACAATACAAATGAAGTGATTGACACTGTGAATAGTTTTTGTCCTTTTAGTCTCCATAAGGAGTCAGAGACATAAAACAGCATCAAAATAGAGCTTGTTGATCAAAAAAGAGCCAGAGGAGGATCCCCCACACCCCCGACAGAGGACACAGCTGAGACACTGATGTCCTAAAAACGTCTAACTATCCTTGAAATGTCCTAAAATCCTTAAAATGTCCAACAATTCTAGAAGTTTCCTGACACCCAAGACTGTCCTAAAATCCTGGAAACACACTGAGTGTCCCTGCTGTAGATGTCAGATTTCGGCATCTCAGTGCTGCCCCCCTGTGGGTGACACCATCACCCCCCCCCCACCTGCAGCACCTCCGGTGCCGTGTGACACCTGACATTTGTTTCGCCGCAAAAGGCTTTGGCGTTAAACCCTGGAACCGTCAGCCGATGACGTGAGCCGACTCCATGCGGGCCAACAGCTCAGGGGGCTTATCGTGACACGGTGCCAGTCGCCACGGAGACGCTGGCGACCTTGAGAAGTAATTTGGTGGATCAATATTTGACGGGAGAAGAAGAATAAGGCGAGAGAGGACGAGGGAGGAGAGGAGCACACTGGAATGCAGTTTGACAAACAATTAGTGTGTGTGTGTGTGTGTGTGTGTGTGTGTGTGTGTGCGCGCTTGTGTGTGTGTGCGTGCGCTTGTGTGTGTTGTGTGTGTGTGTGTGTGTGTGTGTGTGTGTGTGTGTGTGTGTGTGTGTGTGTGTTTGTGTGTGTGTGTGTGTGTGTGTGTGCTGTTAGTGAGAGTGAAAATCTCTCACTCTGAGCTGCTGTTCACCGTCACCACTAATGAGGTTATTTTACTCTCCCGTTGTGTTAAAAAAGGTTTAAAGCTCAGGAGTCAGACGGTTAAATCAAATCTGGGTTTCAATTCATTACAGAGCAATAAAAAATTTTAAAAATCACTAATTATTTTTTATTTTTCTACAAAGAAAGTAGCCGATTGTCAGCCTTTGCTTTACATGTTTTTGTTGTACACTTGGCTATGAAAAGTAATGCAATAAAATGCATACATTTTCATACAAGCATAAACTAAATGAAATTAAACTAAACTAAATTTCAGCATTACGACGCCCAATAAACAAACACAACTCCTCTCTCTATTCTCTTAAAACAGCCCAACTATCCACGATTGTAGTTAGAAACTAATATTTGCTGAGGAAAGTTGTGAGTCCACCCAGCTGCATACACCTGCTAAAATCCTTTAAACTTCCTAAAATTATAGAAACCTCTTAAAATCCTTGAAACATCCTTAAATCAAAAAAATGTCCTGAAGTCCTAGAAATGTCCTAAAATCTGAAAACTGTCGTAAAATCTTAGAAATCTCAGGCAAAATTATCACAAAATGAAGAGTGAAACGGTCCCTAAAGGGTTAATGGAAGTCAAAGACAATTAGCATTAATTTGCTTTCATTTTTCGGGAGCTCTGCGAAGAGCACTTTGATTTGAATCTTCGTTCTGGGACCGTGGAGAGCCTCTGAGGGGGAGCATTTTGCACCGTTTAAATCATTTTTGGGTGAACTGTCTTTTACTTGAGGTCTGTCTGATTCGAACCTGCAGTGAGTTACAATCCATTTACAAACACTTTGTTTACAAAATTTTACTAATGAAATTAAAAAGATGGAAAAGCATGCACACAGACTTAAAAATGACTGACATTTCCATATTAACAACTTAATAATTAGCTCTGTGAGATAATGACTAATTATTCGGAAAGTCCGGCACCGACAAAAACAAAACTTCAACCAAAAAACAGCAACTTTCAGTCCGTCTCAGTCCTGATGCTCGGCAGAGACTGGAGATGTGATGCTACGTACAAACACAAACTTTAAAACAAAATAATTAGAGAAGCAGAAACAGCTCCTTTCATTGAAGTTCATTTGTTGGACGGCTTTAAATCTGTTCGTCCCACGCTGCTGTTTCCTTCTTTCATTCAAAAGTCAAACAGAAGCTGTAAAATTAAAGACTTGAGTCTGAACGAAATTAAAAATGACGCGTCAGAAACAAAGACAAACTGTCCCTCAAACTGAACCGCAGGACAAACCGTAGGAGCAGATTATTAAACGCTGCAGCTGCTTCTGATAAACTTTACCGTTCTGCAGCAGCGTCACACTAACAATGTGAAGAAATTAGGAAATAAAGTTCATTCGAATGTCCGTCAGCCTCGCAGTGACCGATCGGAGTTACTGGATGAGTTTGTGTGTTCATGTATGACGCTGACACACTGACTGAAGCACGAAGACTGTCTCACACGATATCTGCAAAACGGATTTCAGCTCCTCTCGAAGCTTTTCTGCTACAAATTTGTATTTTGAGGTTTAAATCAAAGCAACAGCAGCAGGTGATGAAGCTGAGGCTCTAACATCCGAAATTCAGCCAACAGCTGATAGTAAACGCAGATAAACACACAAATACATAAAGGAGGGAGCGGGACATCCGAACCCAACGCAGTGCCCCTCAGGAGAGGAGGCGTGGGGACGATTTTAAAAATCGATTTTTTCCTCCAGAATCGATACGGCATGAGGCATGAGGCCACAGCGCGAGATGTTGGTGTAAAATAGCGAGCTAGACGGCTAAAGAGCCATCGGCTCGGAGAGAGAGGATCTTTGTCTGAGGAACAGCCGTGTCTGTAACACTCATTTAAACGTTACTGTGTGTGTGTGTGTGTGTGTGTGTGTGTTTATTACACTCCAACACACCATGGTCCCATCAGTCAACTATGAGGGCAAAAAACAAACCGCCAAAAAAAATTAAGAACAAAATAATAGTTCATTAACTGTAATCGAGGTAAAATGTTCATTAATGGTGATGCTGATTTGAGGTCAAATCGTCCAGCCCGACGACGTCACTTTGGAAACCTTGCTATGATACGTGTGAAACGTGTAGATGTAATGTTTTTAAACGTCCTCCCTGTTTCACAGCGTTGTGTAAAACCAGGAGCGGGCGGTTGGTAACCCGCCAAACGACCAGTAACTTAACGAACAGGCGGCTGACGTGTGACGGCGTCCAGGTAGCACATCGTTAGAGTAATGGGCCCTCTGGTTGGTGACCTGCCAAACCTGCTGCCGAGGAGAGAAATCCGTCTAATTACTGCGAGTCTTCTCCTCTCCGCTGCACCTCGGGGACTAATTGGCTAACGAGACGGGAGAGAGACGAACGGCCAAACAATGATTAACTGGATTTCAAAAGCCGTTAAATGTGAATTTGGCGCCCCGCTCTGCTGATTTACTGACCTCCTCCTCCTCACTTCACCTCCTCTCTATCACGTCTCCTCCTCGTCTTCATCCTCAAACTTCAGGCACATTAAATTATCCTCCTCTGTCCGTCCTCTTTTCTTCCTCCCGCTGATGTCACTTCTCCCCCCGACTCTCACCTCCCTCCATTAATGCTGTTATCTTTATCTGGTCCATTAGGAGGCTCCGCCTCTCTCTCGGCCCTCCGGCTCTTTAACCCTTTGAAACCTGAGCAAGTTGCTTTAAATTCTTCAAAACTGTGGGGAGAATTTAACGACACGCGGCCCAAAAATTTGTAAAGAAATTAGAAACAAGAAAATGACCTGAAATTAAGCCAAAAACAAAAAAAAGAGAAAATGACTGAAAAAATGTGCTGAAAAATATAAATGTATTTATTTATTGTAATTTTTTATAACATAATTTTGAATATAAATATCAAATATATTTAATATGAATATATTCATATTAATATATGTATATTACATATAAAATATTAGAATTATAAACATCATTTTTCCCTGTTTTGTATTTTTTGATCATTTTCCAGTGATCCTTCCCTCTTTTTTAAGCCTATTTTTGAGTAATTGTCTTGACACATTTGACTAGTTTATTGTAATTTGTGGTGCACATAAAATCAAACTTTAAAAAATATTATACATTAATATGATTTTCTGCTTTTACTGAATAATTTTTTGCCCTGTTTTTTGTCATAATGCTGCTATGTCTTTAGATGGAAAAACAGAATAATTTTCAGTATAGTAGCTGCTAAGGAGATTTGTCCCGGTCTGTTTTGTGTTATTACAGCCTCGGATATGTCACTGATGAGCAGCAACATTGATTTTTACACATAATTATTTTTTTATATGTACTTCTTGGTTTTTACTGGATTGATTTTTATTGGCTGGTTATTTTTTCTGCTCTTTGTTGTCATTTTTCTTTAAAATGTTATTTATAGTTTTTTGTTTTGTTTTTTTCTTCGTTTTTCTTTGTTTTTTTAAGTTGAGGGGGTTCTTATGTATAAACTTCTGGCTTCTTGACCTCTCCTGACACATTTTTTGCTTTTTTTAAATTTTTATTATTGATGCCGTTTTTAATTTGTGTGCAAACAAACTAAAGTGATCACACACTTACTGGCACTTTATATCAGAGGAAATAAAAGTTACCTGCATGAGGAAACATTTTCTCTCTTTGATCTGATTTCAAAGGATTTCTGTGAAGTTCGGAGCGAGCTCTTCTCCTGTTTCAAACTGCTCCTCTCCGGCAAAAAACACTGATTTTTCTCCTCCACTTTCTGCCGACTCCACTGTCACATTTTTCTCCTCCTCCTCGTCTGTCACATCTCCTCCCCTCACAGCTAACCTGATCACCTCTCCACTCCCTCAACATCTCACTTCCTCTTTCTCCTTTTGCTTTGAGCGGCGAATCAAACCGACAATGTCGCCTCCTCCTCCTCTCTCCTGCTCTTCACCTCCTCGTCCGGCTCCATCGATCATTCTCCTCCTCTCTCTCTCACCTGATAGCGATGACCTTCTAGCAGTGAGTCATCTGTACACTGACAGCTCCTCCATGTTTCTCCTCCTCTCTGCTGCTCCTCTGTTGGCCCCGTTTGCCCCGTTTCACTGTCACTCCTCATCCTGCCTCCTGGACTAACCTCATACTGTCAGCTCCTCGCCCTGCTCCATTTGTCTCTCATAGTTTCACTTCTCCTCCTCCTGCTGCAGCTCCTCGGTGGTGATGACCTTTGAACACACGCTCGTCGTTTCTTTATTGTTTTTAACCCTTATTACCCCATTTGTGCTCGGAGAGATGTGACAACATAATATCTTTTCCTTCACACACCGCAGATTTCATCCTCCGTCACCCGCTAACGTCAGAGCTGGAACTTCAGCACTGAGATGATGCCAGATTTCTGAAAACATGTTTTTACTTGTTTTACTTCTTCAGTACTGCAGTAACCACAAGTATCAGATTTGTCAGAGCAGCAAATCCGTCGTTGCCGTTTAATGCCAAAACAAAAAGAACACTGAACAGTAGAGATGTAACGATGCATCGCCGGGCAGTTAAAAATCAATACGAAACATGTCACATTCAAATCAGTGAGATGAAAAATGAACCGCGATACTCTTTTTGAACAGCAGAGGGCGTAATCTGCTTTTGACTTCGCTTGCGTGTCGTCACTACATGTTCAACGCCCTGCGTTATGAGACGAGAGACAGCTCGCCAACGTAAATAAGACGAAGCGAAGGCTCAAAAATAGGTGATTTTGAAAGAGAAGATGCTCCCTCCAGTTTCAAACCTGAAGTGTGACGGCGTTTGAGTTTCCTTAACTCAGAAAGTAATAAAGGTGAGAAGATGACAGAAAAGACAAAAACACTCTGCAAATATTGACACAGGGTGCTGAACTAAAGAAATACCTCAACTAACATGATGCAGCATGAGAGCCGGCATCATGGTGAGGCGCTCCGGTCAGCCCCGCCTACACACGTTACTCCTTAACGACGACTACACGGCCAAAAAACAACTCGACACTGCCGAATCACACTGACAAGCTGCAGCCCTGCTCGCTCAAACGAGTCCAAGAGCCAAAGAGAGAAAAGAGAGAGTGAGAAAAGACCAGCTTAGCTCTTCAAACTCGTCCTCTCTGCTTCCCCTCTAAAACAAACCTGTCCTCAGCAGCGTCCTCTGTCCCAGTGAACGGGTTTTTAACAGCAGGGGACATTGTGCATGTTCAGAAATGCATTTATTAGTTTGTGTTTTGCATATACCTCAGAAATATAGAAAAGAAGATAAAAATGCAGTATTTTGTATATTTTCTGTTTGAAATAATTAACAGAATATTTTTCAGTCAGAATTTTTCTGTAATCTCATTTTGTATTTAGAAAATATTGTGAGAAAACGGTATTGTGAACCCAGTATCGTGAATCGTATTGAATCCCTAATGCAGACACAATAAAAAGCATCAGATAGTCCAAATTAAGCCACTACTTCTACGCTGGTTTTCATCTGCGTTTTTCTGCCACTTTCATCCACAAACTGCAGCGTTCACACGTTCACTTTTCACACAGCGGACTGTGACGGAGGACGACTCTGTGATAAAAGTCGAGTGCAGCAGCCTACATGACAAGCAGAGTCACATGACCTCCCCCTCCCTGACAGCAGCACACTTTCACCTCCTGTCTGCGGGCTAACGAGACAGTGTCACCTCCTCACCTGTCCTCTCCCCTCCTCCACTCGCTCTCACCCCCCTCCCCCTCACCTCCTGCAGCGGGCTAATTAGAGGTCACCCGCTCCCATCTCCCGTTTTCTCTCAGATCTCCTCCTCCATTTCTACTCCCCCCCCTCCTCCTCCTCCTCCTCCTCCTTTAGACGGCCTGACATGAACTCCTCGCTGCAGGCTGAAGTGGACGTCGTCACCTGGTGTCCTCCTCCTTTGTCTCAGTCGGAGGAGTCACAGGGGTGTGAGGCATTTAAGGAAAACACAGCAAAGCTTTTACAGCAAAGTGTTGGACTTTTATTTTCCGAATAAACATGGAAACAAACAACTCCTTCAGCCTTCAAAATAAAACACACAGGTCTTCAGGGCTGCTCGCAAATATTTGGGTATTTGAATATCCGTAAATTGGGGAAGCAATCAGTTTTCAATTTAGGGATTTGGATGTTTGTTTTTCTTTTTCTTTTTTCTCTTTAAATAACATTTTTAAAATGAAAACATCTTTAGATTTGCTGGAGTTAGTCTGCTTGCTTGTGTTTCTGCTCTGCTTGTGTTTCTCAGGTTTTTGTCGGTAATATAGATCACTGGACACAGATTACCCTCAACAAATCCTAAACTGCCCTGACCTCCCTCTGTTTGAGGAGTTTGAGCTCCTTCCCCGTGGCCGCCGTTTTAGAAAACCGTACAAAAAAAAGTGTGCCAGAGCTTCCTTTATTTGACTGTTTCCGTTCGTATCTAAATACAAAAATACTCAATATCTCAATTTCTCAATATCTTTTTGTGTGATGGTTTGGTTTGCTGTTATTTTTTTCTTTTTTTTATTATTATTATTATTTAATTTCCTGTACTTCTCTTGGGTTTTTTTGTTTGTTTGTTTTGGGTTTGTTTATATATATATATATATATATATATATATATATATAGCTAATTTTTGGGTCCTTTCTTCTTAAAATGCTCATTGCCTTTTTCCTTAAGTTTCTGAAAGACACAGAGTTCATTTGCTCAGGTCTCAAAGGGTTTAAGAGATTTAAGATTAAGTTTTCACTGAAAAAAAGATGTGTGTTGTCTCTGTGATGCAATAAAAACTATTGGTTTCTTAAAAATATTTAAGTGCAGACGTTGGAGGATCACATAACTCTTCAAAAGTTGAGCGGATCATCTGAAAGTTTTGAATCCACAATTCCTCTTTGAGATTGTGGACTACATCTCCCATCTCGTCTCGCCTTTCCATCACGGCTCCATAACACGCCTACGTGGCCTTGGATTGGAAATAATGACGGCTAGTTTGGTGGCTGCAATAGAAATAAAGCTGCTGATGTTTTGAACATCCATCGCCATGGTTACTGGGATGTTATCACCAGAGGAGAAGTCGCATGACATCACTCAGTGGAAACACAGTCAGCTCGATGTTGTGTTTTAATTGAAAATTTAGCTTAAATTTTGCACAAATGTGTGATGAAAACCAGCCTGCTCTCATCTATTGATCTGATCAGCTACAGCCACACATGGACTGTAATTCTATGGGAAACACTGAGGTATATCTGCTTTTTTAAGAAAATCCTGCATAATTATCTTTTACACACTCAAAAAAAAAAGAAAAAAACAGAAGAAAAGCAGCAAATCACCACATTTTAGAGTCGGGAAGCAGAGAATATACAACATGTTTGGCTGTTATAAAGTTTGTTGTGGATTTAGCACCAAACAAAAAGGTCAAAGGGTGATAAATATTAAAAGAGGTTCATCTTCTGAGGAGAATGAATAAATAAAAACATACTGACAAGCACTACAATGTCTGTATATTTTTCTATCATCACAGTGTTCTTGATTTAAATAAGTCATTTGCTTGTTTTGGACTTTTTTTGTTTGACGTTAACATTTGGCAGTTTTTCGGTCTCATTACTGAGAATACGGCATCATTTCTGCAGCAACATTTTAAAACTTTCACTCGATAACCAACTCGAGTGCCAGCAGGGTGAGAAAACCTCCACAAACATTCATCCACCAGCAGCAGATTTCAGTCCCCCAACAAACCAAAAACCGTACAGGTTTAATATCGATAAACTGCAAACTCCTGTGAATTGCTAATAAATGCTTAATGCATGAATAATATTCTGGACGGGGGTGTCGAAAAGAAGAACTTTTTGAGAATCTCATGAACTGAAAATATTTAGTGTGAGCGCTCAGAGCTCTTGAACTCGTTCACCTCCGAGTTGCTGTGAGGAGGAAACCCGCAGCGAGCTCCACTCGCGTCGGGAAGTTCGGAAAACAAGAGTCAGAGGTCGGAGGCGTGTTGGGGAGCGTCCCAGCGGACGTCCTGCCCTCGTCTTCACCTCTCCAAACTTCCCTCTCGTCTGACGTGGACCTGCTGCGACCTCTCACAGCTGTTCTTGTCTCTCCCTGACCTCCCGAGTCGACCGCCGGGGTGAAAATAAACCTCAGGGACCGTCTGAAAACAAAGAGTGGAGCGCTGCTGCTTTCTACCTTCACCTCATCACACAGCCCTCCTCCTCTATCGTTCTCTCGTTTTCTATCATCATCACCTTTCTTCAACTCTTCTCTACTTCTCCGTCATGTTGGGATTAACAATCATATTCGTTATCAGTCTCCTGATTATTTGTTCATTTTATCAATGAGGCCCAACGGTTATACATTTTTTAAAGAAGTTATTTTGTCCGACCAAAATCCCAAACAATTTTAAAAGTGTGTCGTGATCCAGAGGAGGGTCAGAATTTAATTTTAAAACTTAGCGTTCAAGAAAAGTTTGTTTTTTTTCAATCTGTGGAGTACAGAACAGTTTTAATGTGTGAGCTGAAACTTAAAAACCATAAAGCAGTTATTTTAATATTTATTTTATTTTTTACTTTTTTTTTAACTTGTTTAACTTTCTCTTTTTCTGTAAATAATAAAGTAAAATTTTAGATATTAGATTTGGGTATGTTGGTGGGTGGTTAATTAAAATGTTTATGGAGAAGGGGTGGGATTAAATAAGTTTGCACTCCTCACTCCTTTTTGAAACTTTTTTTTGTCTGTGAATATTACTTTTTTTGAAATTATAACTGAAAAGTCAAAACTATGAACAAAACCTCAAATGTGTGTTTTTTGGTCCTGAGTTTGGTCGGCAGATCATTAAAAATACTTGTTAGATTCATTCCTGTTGAGGACTTTGACTTCAGTATTAACAAAATTATTTGTTTCTGATTTTCTGTTGATTAATTAACTGATTAACTCCCTCAGTCCTCCTCCTCTCCTTCGTCTCCTCCTCTGCCTCCCTGACCTCCTCGGCGGCGGGCTGACTGGATGGAGCCTCGCGCGCTGCTAACCAGATAAATGCCGATGTCAGCGGTGATGGATGGTGGGAGCCTCGCCACCTACCCAGCATGCAACGCTGCAGCGCCGGAACGCAGCTCCATTAATTATCATTCACAGCGGAGACCTAAAGGGGAGAAATCCGTCTCCGTCTCCGTCCGACCGATTCAACGCAGTTTTGGGGTGAAGTCTCTCTCTCTGGTGTTTTTCAGCTCAGCCGTTAATGGCTGCTCTCCGTCACAGAGCGAGTCTCTACGACACGACGCCTCGCCGTCACCTCCCGAAAAAAACCTCCTCACCGCTGTCACACCAAAACCTGATTATACATGATTAACAAACGGGTCTATAGACAAATCTCTGTGTGCTGAAGGTGCAGCTGCAGCGACACTCGGACAACGGCCCCCAAATCTACAGGAGCAGTTCTGGGATTTTAGGAGATTTCTAAGATTTTAGATTGTTTTGTTTGTGGATTCACAACTTTGGAGCGACTCTTTCTGTTTGTGTCGGAGGCTAAATTCAAGGCTGAACATCACGACCAGAAAACATTCGGTGGCTCAGCTGTTCGACACTTTCGCTCTCGGAGCAGACAAGGTCTCAGGCAGCCTCTGCACAGCCTGATTAAAGGACAAAAATCATTTTTTAATCTGTTTCTATGTGTCATTAACGCTCATTTTTGATAAAGCTGGGACCAGCTCAGTCTCCGGAAAAAACAGTGACAGTGTACTTTTCTGCTAAGTACAAGTTTATGTTTGTGGAGCGCAACGATCCATCGATCGGGACTGATGTAACGACTCAATGATCAACGATGCAGTTTGATTGACGCAAGGTAAAATCACAAATCCACATCATCATCTTCAGGATTTATTTTGAAGTATTGTGTCCCTGTCAGGCCGCGGTAGGCGAATAATGACGTCAGCCAAGAAAAAGACGATGAGAACGTTATTTACTCTGGAATAAATATGCAGTGTGGAAATATTTTCGGTTTAGGGGAAAAGACAAGTGAACAAACAGAGCACGCGGTGTACGTAAACCGTGACGATATGGGAGATAAAATACACACGACTTCCTGCCTGATGGGACATCTCACTCCACCAACTTCTCACAACAACATCATCTCCTTTCAGCTTTTCCTAATTTCTTGCGACATGCGTGACATCTCTTGCCAAATTGCTTGTTGCAGTTTGAGTTACGTTTTCAAAAGAAATCAAACAAATATTTTGCTGGTTGGTTTTGGTTTCAAAGATTTAAAAGCTTGTGAAAGACATCCGAATGCAACACAAGAAACCGATGTCGACGTTTACTGTGTAATATTTTTAAAGCTTGATTTTGAAAAGTGCTTTTTGTGCTCAGATTGAAATGAGTGTGATATTAAAGCGGGTTAACAGATTAAAGTATAAAGGAGAACACAGCATGTTGTGTTTCAGGACGTCAGGCGTCTGGATCACAGTGTAGAAACCACATGCGGCGAGCCAAATGTTCGGCATGAAACAAATAAAATTAAATTAACTTTTTACAGAATCCCTCTCGTGATGCTCCCCGTCACGTCTCTACTGCTTTGCTTTTCTTTCTTTGTCTAACAGACGACGTGGAGATCATAAATGTCACATGAGCGAAGGAAACGCAGTCTAATCTCCATGAGAGCGGCGTCTGAACGCCATCCATCACTTGCGAACTCTAAACAAGCTCAGAGCAGCAGATGTTGTTTGGTCGACTTTGATACAAACAGCAATAAATGATCATTAGGCCGCTCGTCACGCCGCGCTTCCAAAGACGGCGGATCCCAGCGGGGGAACCCTCTCAACGTCAGGCGCCGAGGAGGGGGATCTCCTCCACATTTACTCAGACGATTACCCACACAATCAGCTCCAAATCAAACCGGCGCGGGCGCCGCTCAACCTTTTCCCCTTCCTGATAACGAGGCTCCGCGTGACCCCCCGCCGCTCGAACGCTGATTAAACTCCCATTCGCTCTCGTTAATTAGTTCACGCCCCCTTTGAGTGCAAACTCTGAAGCTCTGGGGTTCATCACGGGGGTCCCTCTAAGATCCAATACGCACCACGGGACCAGAGGAGATATCCGGGAAGAGGCGACATAAATCAGAGCGATATTGTGCAACAACGAGCCGACAGCCGAGCGAGAGCAAACACAACAGCAGCTGCTGCTGCACACAAATCACAAAATCCACAAAATCAACCGCCGCTGCTGCTCGGGAGCAAAGAAGAGAATTTTTTTTTACTTTTATGAGAATAAAGATTCAATTCTAAGCACAGCAGCACTGCGGTGCAGATGGTTTTATCTTCGCAAGCTTTTTCTGTTTAAACATCTTCAGAGAAAATTATGGACAACTGTGATGCAGATGTTTTTACCGTCCCAACTTATTCTGTCCAAATCAAATCCAAAGCAGTTTGTTATGAGACACGTTACAGATTTCTCTATGAATTCTGACTAATAGATGAATTCTTCAATCACAAATGTATCATCAGGAGTGTAAAGAGTCCAATATAACGTTATCAAATGGTTAGGGTTTAAAACCTGTCAAAAACCTCAAAAATATTCAGTTTACTGAGATATAAAACTGATTAAATCTTTTAAAACCCGGATCGACGTCACTTTTCTGTGATCAGACGCCTTTTACAAGTAAATTGTGAACTATTTGAGCTAACTGGTTTGATTTTTTCTTTTAAAAACGTCCAGAAAATGTCCCGATAACTGTATTTTATCATCATAATTACATATTTAAAGATATTTTACAGATTCATTACAGTTTTAGGCACTGTCTTATTGTTTGTTTTTGGTTTTTTAATGGTTGGTTGGTTCGTATATATTTATTTATTTTTAATTCATTTTATTTTAAAAAAAAATTTCAGGTAATTTTCTCACACTTTTTTACTCATTTCCTACAAATTTTCAGGTTATTTTTCCTTTTAAGTTGCTTATTGGCTTCTTTCCATGTTATTGAGGGAAATCAAGTCGATAGAGTGAATGGAGGAACAACGTAACTAAGTAACAAGAAAAAAAAAAACCCTTTTCCACCTTTAATGGTGACCAATATTGACTTATGAGGAAAATAAAAACAATGATAAGCAGCTACAACAGACAACACCTGAAGTTTTGCCTCTGCGCTCCTAAAATGGTAATTCAACAATAACTTTGAAGTTTCCTCTGAGCTGAGCGCAGACTGATTGTGTTAAAGGGAACATTTAAGAGCCCTGGAGGGTTTCTCTGAGGGCCGTCAGCTTTAAGAGCGCGCTCGACGACCTCCTGATCGTCACCTCGTGAATCACTTAATGACACATTTTTAATGAAATCATGCGGCCACGGTGAGGGAGGTTTTATCACTCAATCAGCCTGTTTCACTAATCTGCTCGAAATTACTCGCCAGCCTGACCCCGGTGTGTGTGTGTGTGTGTGTGTGTGTGTGTGTGTGTGTGTGTGTGTGTGTGTGTAGAAAATGTCTTTTACAGAAGCAGCTGAACACATTAGCTCGAAACTTTTACATCAATATTATTTCAATTATTTCCTAAAATATGATCAGAAAAGCAAAACGAGCTCCTGAAATTTGGTTGACGGCCTCTCAGATTTAGAAAAACTTGATATTGATGCACCATGCACCAGATAAATTTGGCCTCCTGAGACGTCGCACTAAAGTCTGAAGATTAACTTTTCGCACAGCTCGGACAAACGAGGCATTCTGATTCTACTTTTGAGGGAAAAAAAGCCCAGAAAGAGAGAGAGATGTTTTTGGGGATGGAGCCGGACATAAAGCAGAGCCCTGCAGGCGGCGGTTTTCCTCTGATCTCCAGATTAGGATGCAGGACGTCGGCCCGTCTGAACTCGTGTGGGATTAAAGGTCTTGTTTCAACAGTTTGGCTGTCACGGGAGAGCAGAGGAGGCGGGCGACAAACACGGAAAAAGAAGCCGGTGATCAATAATCTGCGGGGAGACGGCGGTTTGACACAACACGAGCCGACCGGCACATTAAACTTTCATAAGAGAGTCTCTGCGGGCGCCAGGTGAAATATCAGCACCTGTGAAACTCCCAACGTCTTCACTCCTGACTCACACACACCCCCAAAACTGTACGTCTCTCTGTGTGTGTGTGTGTGTGTGTGTGTGTGTGTGCGTGTGTGGTGCGTGCGTGCGTGCGTGTGTGTGTGTGTGTGTTGCTGCACTGACGTCAGCGACTCTTTGATCAGCTGATTGACAGAAAATTAAAAAGCAGATATTTGAAGCCGTCAGCTGGGGGGAAATGATGACGGGCTTTTAACTTGACATTTATAGACAGCGCGATTAAAATGATCGACAGCTTCATCAATACGGGAAATAATTGCTGATCGCAGCTCCGACGTGCAGAATAAAATGTTGTAAGCCATAAACCATCTATAGATGTTCCTTTTATAACATGTGCTTCTCTTTCATATTTCTATGATGAAAATATGTTACCAAGAAAAATAATTTAGAAACTTTGGACCTTCAAACACGTCAAAAACTAAATTAAATTAAATTTTTATTATGATTATTATATATATATATATATATATATTTTTTTTTTTTACTTTGACCTGTTTTTGCTTTTATTTATTACCACATTAACTTTAATTAGTCAGTTGATATATACATCAAATCAGTGTTTCTGTCGAGCTTAAAGGTTCCTTTGACTCAGCTCCATCTGAAACAAACTTCAGGTAAATTGAAGCACATTGTGCTGATAATAGGCCAACCTCTCCTGACTGCAGGACTCTGACTTCAGCTTCTTCAGTCAAACTTCTGTGCTGTTAATCATTTTACTCAGGAATTAAAAACTTTTGAGTCGGCCTACTTCTCCTATAGCTGCCAACAGCCTGCCGACATTCACAGTTAGAGAAAGGCTGAAAATAAGCTCATGTGCTTGTGGCCCCGGGCCCCCAAAACATTACATCTGCCCCTGGAAATAATAATGAGAGCTCAGTGCGAGCGGCCGGATGAGACACGGAGCGATGCGTCCTGCTGTTTCTAAATAATTCATCCAAAGTCTGATTAAAGCTGAAACTAACACAAAGTCGTCTGTAGAGTCTAAAGAAGTCACTTTCACCTCTGCAGATGTGCCTGTTTCAGACACTCCTGTTTTTTAAAGGAAATTAAGTCAATTTTAGGTTTCAAAGGGTTAATGCATATTTAAAGGCTGAAGTTAACTGAACCATAACTCATGATGACGTCATAAACTACTAAACTCAAAACAGACATCAAACACACTGATACACAGCTGACTTTTTTCCTCATGAATCTGCCAACACTCACTGTACAGCTGCACAGATCTACACCGATTTTTTCTTTCCTTTATCATCCCTCCTCTTTCCCTCTTTGACATTTCTCTCCTGATGTCTTTTTGCAGTTCTGCTGAAATCGAGAGCATCGCTGGCTGTTTTGCTCCACTCCACCAGAAAACCACCTTTGTCTTATATTTTCTGACAGCGCTGTCCGCAGTGAGAAATCTAAACGCCCTCTCAGCTCAGAGACTTCAGGACACATAGCGTCAGATCCTCCTGCCGACGGGCCACGCGGCCGCTCAGATTTAAATGTCTGCTCCCTGTGAAATGTTTTGACGGCTTCAAACTTTTCTGCGGACGAAACCAACGAAAATAAAACCGTGAATTAAAAACAGCTGCTGTCCTGAGCAGAGACACTCTGCGAGGAGAGACACGGGAGTCAGAGCCTGCGGACTCAGAGAGTGTAGCCTCAAATAACGCTGACACACAATATCTGAACTTTACTGAGCGTGCTTAATCTGTTCAACATCAGCTGTCACGTGTCAAACTACGGAAGCCCAAAAAGGCAAGGTGAAAAATGTATTCATTTTTAGGAAAAGTTGACCCAATATCTCTCTCTCTCGCTCAGTGACGGCGGGCGCTCTCCATGGTGCTGAATCCTGCCGGCACCACTGCACATTTCATCATCTGTCATGCTGCCTTCACTAATGTCCTCGGAAATATTAAATTTACCGTATTTACGAGTTACGAGCACGTGAAGGCCCTCCAAAGTCATAATTATAAGTTGTATATTGGGAAACACAGATGGTACCGGAGTTGCTGAGTTGTGAGGTTTGCGTGACGTTTCAGGGCAGCAAAAATGGCGGAAACGTGGAAACAGTGTCAACAATTGACTTTTCCAGGTTCCAAAACTTTTCAAGGCCTTGAAATTGCTAAATGCAAATTCCATGACTTTTTGGAGGTTTTTCATGACAATACCAACGCTGTGTTCTGGTGCATAAGATTACAAATGCATCACTTTGATATATATTGCAGTATTTGTACGTGGTGGTATTGCTGATTTGTGACTGAATTAAAGGACCTGAACTCGGTTTCTCTGCAGCAGCAGGAGCAGCTGCTCCTCTCCACTCCTCCTCCGAGTGTTTGAAGTCCTCCAAAAATCTCTCTGCTCACATTTAACCTG
Organism: Plectropomus leopardus; assembly: GCF_008729295.1. Taxonomy (NCBI): domain Eukaryota; kingdom Metazoa; phylum Chordata; class Actinopteri; order Perciformes; family Serranidae; genus Plectropomus; species Plectropomus leopardus. The sequence continues at coordinate 1,124,042 of NC_056481.1, forward strand.
CTACAGAAGTCAGTCTGGACTCCTCAGAGACAGGAAGTGCAGCAGGAGTCTTCAGAGCGATGTGAAATCTTCACCTCTCAGTGAACTGCCCGCAAAAAAACTCAAATATAAATATCTTTTTTCTGATTTAATCAGGAGTCTGGAGGGTGAGTGCTAACAGGCTCAGCTCGCTGACAGCCCATCCTCCTCAGACACTCGCTGACAGACGCCTTAAACCTCCTGAATCCATGACAACACGCAGCCGAAATATATATGTTTGTATTTTCACACTAATAAAAGCCTGAAGGCAGGAGCACCGCAGGTTTCCTCAGACAAAATGACTTTTACACCTTTCTGCCACCAGATACGAAGATATCGCTCACAGCTACGCAGGAAGTCCCAGCAAATTGATTTCCAAATTAAGAGCCAGAGGAGATGTGGAATAATAAGTGCGGAACAACAGCGGAGCGTGCAGGTGCTGAGCCGGGGATTGTGGCTGTTTCACCTTCCCTGCGATAAAACTCCGGGGACGAGCCGCAGCGCCGCGGGCCGTGTTTAAATTCATATTAGCCACATTAGCTAATGTGCATCCATTTTTCATGGAGCCAACCTTCGGGCTGTTTTCCCCTCACCGGCTCTCCAGCTCCCAAAACTGAGACGCTATTCTGTAAGTGCAAAATAATGTTCTGTGTGTGTGTGCAGTCAATATTTTAGTTTGGAGGAAGAAACTCGCCAACACACGCAGAGAGACCACAAAGATGACAGAATCCACGCTCAGGTTTCAGAGAAGGATTAGAGGAAATCACACATCAAAATATAACATTTGTCAGTTTCTTCCCCAACAAAACTGTTCAAACTGTGACCTCTATGTTTAACCCTTTGAAACCTGAGCACATTGGCTGGATTTCTTTGAAAAACATGGGAGGAGGGCGAAGAGTGACTTAATAAGAAATGGCCCAAAAATAGAAAGAAATCAAAAACAACCTGAATATACATTTTAAAAAACCTCAAAACGCAGCTATGACTTACAATAAGTGGTTCTGATGGTTTTGGGTTTGGTTTTTTTTTAAACATTAACCCTTAGAGAGGCTTTTTGACGACTTTTCATTCTTCATTTTTGGATTTTTTGGCTGTGCTCATGCATTTGGCATACATTTTGGCAAGATTGTATATTTTCTGCTGAGAGTTTGTCAGTCAGATCCAACCCTTGCTCCCAAATATTGTCATTTTTGGCTCCAAAAACTAAGACTGCATGGCTGAAATGCCAAAAATGTCATACATGTGACTTGTGCAAATGTCAGGTATTTATGATTTGCGGAAAATGCACAATGCCAAATTTGATTCTGGCGAGCGGTCTGTTCTTAGTTAGCAGAGTTTTGTTTTTGTTTGTTTCAGTTTTCTTGTAAAATATGCAGGAAGAGCAAAAGAAAGCCTGAGGCGTCTACAGAAGAAACTTGGTCATTAGTTTGCAAAAGTCCTGTCTGATTTATTTTTACACAGAAGCCGAAACTACAGCTCCAGTCATGGTGTTCTGACCATGTGACACGCAGGCCTGTAATTACAAATCTTATTTGCTGTTATAAATGAGTTATATCACATTAATGATGGTTGGGACACATACAAGGATACCGAGGTGAAATATGCAAATTCAACTGCGCACAATTATTCTTATAATTTCTCTAATATTTGTTTTAATCTTGATACAAACTGTAGATCAGAGATACTCAACCTGCTTCGCCTTAGAGCCACTTCTGCAAAATGACGGCAGCCTGTTACATGTTTCTAGGATTTTAGGACTTTTCTTGGATTTTAGGACATTTCAAAAATTTTAGGATGTTTCTTGGATTTTAGGACATTTCCAGGTTTTTCAGGAAATTTCTAAGATTATAGGGAATTTCATAAATTGTAGAGATATTTCATGGATTTTAGGAAGTTTTTCTGAATTTTAGGACATTTCTAGGTCTTTTTACTGGATTTTAGGACTTTTTTTGGAATTTCAGGAAATTAGGGGGTTAGCTCGGACCTGTGTCGGGGGGTTACCTCTTCAGACATTTAGAATTAGTATTTAGCAACGTGACAACAGAAACCTGCTCAGACGTCATAAACATGTGAGGTTTTGTCTGTATGATAAAGGATGATGCAGTGATGTGTAACGGAGCGTTTCTGTCACGAACAATTTAAAGCTCTTCAGCTTTTAATCAACACGGTGCTTTAAAATGACCCACTGAATTCACATTAAAGACGAAACCGAAAACTGACCGATGCATTTTCCTCTTTTCTCAACAAATGAAAGAACTGACGAGAGACGAGGAGAGACCGAACTTTACGCTCACATCCCTTTCATCCTGAAATTGATTGGTTTCTGCAGATCAGGAAGCCTGTGCTCAGTGTGTGTGTGTGTGTGTGTGTGTGTGTGTGTGTGTGTGTGTGTGTGTGTGTGTGTGTGTGTGTGTAGCCGGATTCAGGCTCTCTATCCAGGAAGTGGGATTCATCACGGCGAGGAGTGCTGACTGGGCATTAGCGGAGGCTGTGGGGGGTTTCCCCTCCTGCAGGGGGGGGCTGATAGAGCCCATTTGTCATGCAGGGAGGGCGGCGCTCTGCACCAACACTCTCTCTGAATGTCAAACTAATGGAGGCAGGCGTGCACGCCGGATCACAGCCAGAGGAGAGGCGGCGGCGCTGCGGTGGAGGCTCAGCGCCACCGTGGGAAATATAAGATGACCCGAGGAGTGTGTTCAGTCTGCAAGAAGCTACAACTCTCATCTCAGATTCAGCATTTTAAATCACGAGACCGGAGGAGAGGCTGCGCGCACGCCGCCTGATGAAAGCTCAGGGGCCGAAATCACAAAACATCCCGAGGCTGGAAGAAGCTCCTAAATGGCTGAGTGAGGAGAAACTCCCCAAAATACTGTTTTGGTGGTTTTTAACTTCAGGACTGAATGTTTTCAGTTTATGAGTAATTTACAAAGCGGTTTAAATGAGGAGAGAACCGCCGGAGTCACAGAGAGCTACGCACACTCACTCAGCTGCTGCAGGTGATGCAAAAACTCACTTTGTAAAGCAGATTTTTTCTTGGTTAATAAAGTTCCAAACACTTCATCGACAAACTAAACTATACAAAAACACCAATGAAGTTAGAATACCTCAGAATTATGAACAAGGCCTCTGCGGTTTTATGGTATACCAGCGTATTTAGATAAATTCAATACAAATTAAATGTATTATTCCAAATATTAAGGTACATGAGAGGGGACAAAACTAAGAGTACTGAGGTCCTGGTAAAAGCAGCAATTAAAAGACACTAGAAAAAGCAACCAATAAATCAATAATATAAAACAATAAAATCAAAGACTAAGCAAGGACAAAAAAAATATACAAATGACTGTGACAGGTCACCTAGTGGAAATAGCATGTATTTCCTCCATATGCCAAATATGGTCAAAATGACCTCATCAGGTGGAAAATAGTCAAAATGACAAATTCAGAGTCAAAAGCCCAATGACACCCAGAAATAATACAAGTCCTGTTTTTCTGCTCTGATGGCTGTGGGATCAAAAATGTCAGTTTGAATGGGTTTCAATGGAGCATTTTTGGACCTGAACAGTCTGAATGTAACTATTTAGTTTCCACAGTGTATTTTAGACTTATTGTAGGAGCTGAGCTGCAAATTCACTGATTACACTCAAATACACAATCTGGACTACATTTAGGACACATGCATCAACACACACACACAATTATTAAAAAAAACCAAAATGTTATGTTAAATAAATAAAACTTGTTTCGGCTTTCAAGCTAAAGTTGGTGATAAACGGTCAGTCGAACCTCGAATCTTTATTCTGAACTCTCCCGTCTATTTTCAAACTGTTTCCATGGTTGCGAGCAAACCGTCATGTTCCTGTTTTATCACCACGTTTATTTTTTTTTTTTTCAGATATTCATACTGCAGCAGTAACCACGGAAACACAACGAGCTCTGATCCAACATCCTGCCTTCAAAATAAAATGATTTGTGGCTGAAGACCGCAGCAGGTTCACTAATCTAACATCACTCTGTTTCATTATTACTGAGAGTAGTATGAATAAATAAAAATCTGCTGCACGTCATTTTCATTATTGATGAAGACGTGTGTGTGAATCATCAGTCGACATACCGGCCGACTCCAAAGTGTCGACACCTTTAAAAGTGATCGCAGGTGAATCATTGATCATGTTTCTGACGCTGCCCAAGGCGGCGAGATGCACACACACACACACACACACACACACAGAGAGAGAGAGAGAGAGAAAGCTGCACACATGCTCAGAAAGAACTGCAGGGCACAAATGAAATAGTTAAAGACTGCTCTCTCACATTTTCTGCTTTTCTTTCTCCTTTTCACTGAATATTTCAACATTTACTCTGAGAAAAATCAAAAGCAATGAATTAGAAATTTAAAAAGCAACACCTGCTTTTCAAAGCAATTTTCATTTCTACAGAAAGTTGCTTCAATTAAAGTGTCTAAAGTTAAGTCTGAGGATTATCCAGAGTTATTGCTGTCGAATTATTAAAATGTCATTTTGTGGATGCTGTGAGCAAAACAAGCTCACTTTTATTCACCACAAATTCCACTGAATCGAGGCGGAGGAGACGTCCAAATTTTGACAAATAAAACCAAAACTATCTTTGATATATGTGATAAGAGAGAGAAAATGTGTTTTTTTATCAAAATATGGAAATCATGTTGGATGAAAACCAATCAAATCATCAAAATAATGTTGGTACTGTTTGTTTCTGCAGACCATGGATACGCTGTAATATTCCAGAATTACATCTGTATTGAACAACTGCCGGACATGTAATTTAGGCCATAAAACGCCAATAAAACACTTGAAATTGGCCGTTTTTAGGAGCATATGTTGTATGTTTATGTTCCTTTTTTTTTTTTTTTTTTTTTTTTTCTGCCACAACACACAAAAAAGTTTTCTGAATCTGCTGCAGAGCCGCCTGCTGCTGTGAGTTTTGTGTTTCTAAAATAATAGGCACATGTTCCACTCCTTAATTTAAACTCTTGCATTCTCAACAACACAGTCCTGCAAATATTTCACAATAAAATGTCAATAACTGATGGGATTCTCTCGACAGAAACGTCAGAGGGCTTTAAATTTGAAGGAGAAACAGGAAAGTTAATTTTGTTTTTCATCACGTCTGTGGACGGATTAAGATTTTTGAACTGAAGTATTATCTTAGATAAAATTAATCAGCAGCAGCTCTGGCCCTCACTGTCTTGTTTGGGTCTTTAACGTCGGGGAAAAGAGACGATTGAAATTCAGCTCAGCCGGGTGAGCGTCCCAGTTCATTTGCTGCAGACCTGGATGGCTGCTCCGTCTCATGTCCTGGGATGTGGAGTAATTATCACACGGACAGTCTGGTTTATTCTGTATAATTGCTTCCCAGTGTTTTCCTCCCATTAAGCAGCCGGTTAACACAGCAGCACGGGAGAGACAGAAATACAGAGGGAGCAAGTTACTCTGACATGTCAGCAACATACGAGGTACGAGGAAGATTTGTTGTCATTTTCCTTAAACGTAGTTTAAGAAGAAACTAAATTAAAGTTGATCCTAAAGCCTGCTGCATCTTTCTGGCGTTAAAGGAGGACTTGAGGAGTCTCAGGGCTAGGGCCGGGGTCAGGGTCAGGGCCAGGGTCAGGGTCAGGGTCAGGGTCGGGGTCAGGGTCAGGGTCAGGGCCAGGGTCAGGGCCAGGGCCGGGGTCAGGGTCAGGGCCAGGGCCGGGGTCAGGGTCAGGGCCAGGGCCAGGGCCAGGGCCAGGGCCAGGGCCAGGGCCAGGGCCGGGGCCGGGGTCAGGGCAGGGGCCAGGGCCAGGGCCAGGGGGGTCAGGGCCAGGGCCAGGGCCGGGGTCAGGGTCAGGGCCAGGGCCAAGGCCAGGGCCAGGGCCGGCCAGGGCCAGGGCCGGGGGGGTCAGGGCCAGGGCCAGGGCCGGGGTCAGGGCCAGGGCCGGGGCGGGGTCAGGGTCAGGGTCAGGGCCGGGCCGGGGCCGGGGCAGGGCCAGGGTCAGGGATTCATCATTCTAAAAAGTCAGAGAAAGGGGGTGGCAGCTTCTCCTGTAACCGACTGTGTTATATGAGCAGATAATATCGGCTCACATCAATCTCCGCCCCCTAATCAAATCAAATCGGAAATGTATCGACGTAGACTTTGTGATACCGGCAAATATCAAAATATTGATTTACACCCACAGTGGTTTCAGAAGTAAACAACGTCAACATTTGCTCTGGTGATTGGGTTGAATGCACCATCAACATGGTTCTTAAATCATCCAAAAACTGGTACTCACATACACGTGTGCTGGTAATCTGTGGACATACAGGAAAAAATATCTCAAATTGTGTGAAACTTGTTTTGTTATAAACATGTCGAGCTCCTGAGCAGCTGAATTTATCCTGAAAATAACATCACGTACTGTCAGCGCCTTGAGGTTGTTAATAAAGAGAGAAAATGAGCAAAAACAGCAGAGGGTTCAAAGGGTTAATCCTGCTGAGATCACAAATCTGGTACTTTACACAATTACCGGATGGTGGACGAGCGTCTTGATCACCAGCGCCGTAAAAACCAGCGGAGGGCCGCGGCTCTCCAGATGAGATGAGACCTGAGTGATTCCCCGCAGGGAAATTAGGGCCCGGCAGCGGCGGAGGTAATGGGATTCATCGGGCCAAAACGACAAATAGAATACAGGCTCACAAATAGAGTATTAAAAAAAGCAATAAAAGGAAGAGACAGTGCATTTAAAAACAATTTGGCGCCTGGAAAAACAGAGAAACTGCTGCAGGGGAGGAGGAAAAAAACCTGCTGCAAATGGTTTTACAGAGATATGAGGGAGCAACTTTAAAGGAGCCTTTCTGCAGCACTGACGCTGCGTGGCGGGGTCGCAGGGTTACCATGGAAACCAGGGCGAGCGGTATAGCGCTGAGAAGAAGGGCCCAAATGTTAAAAGCTAAATCAAGTTTTACCGGAGAGTCTTTTATAATTTTCTTTATGTAGAAACATAACAAACGTGCTGTTTTCAGTTCTTATTCTGTTTCTGTTGAGTTTGAAGTGACTGAATGTTTTTATGCACCGACGGCCTCAAACAGACGAATAAGAGAAGAAACTTCTGTCGAGTTTTCAGGAGCAGCTCGCGTCTGTGCTCTTGTTTTGTATCAATGCCACCCTCGACTTCCACTGTTGTTTTCAAAAGATTTGCCTTTTTTCTTTTTCAGCCAAATCACCAGTAACACCATTCATCAGAGCCAGAAACTGTAAAAATATAAACTATGGTTGGATTTTCAAATTCAAGTAATTTCCCCGACTATTTGTCTCTTTGGGGAGGGTCAAAAAATAAAGCCCAGCCACCCTTCTCCCCCGATAAATATACAACAGTCCCTTAGGCCCATTCTTAACTTTGAAACTATATGCATAAATATATGTATACACACACACACACATATTTATATTTAGATCCGGAGCTATTTCTAAAACATTCGAGGCTAAAGCCTCGGCGCCCGGGCCTGATGACATCACTTCCTTCTGCCACCTGCAGGTCGTTTCCTGCATCATCACGGTGTGTTCACACACAGTAACAGACGTCACTGTTTGATTTAATATCAGTAAACGCTCATCACACCACAGCACCGACTCCCTCAGGCCTCCTCATCCTGCAGCACAATAACACACACATTAACACACACACACACACACACGTAAACACAGCGCTTTACGAGGTGGAACAAGGTCATATAACACATCGGCGCCGCAGCTAAAACAATAACACCTCCTCTGAAATCGCCTCCTCCTGCACCTCAGCACAAAGTCCTGAACTCATAAAATCCTTAAATCTCTGAGTGTGTAATGTTTGCGTTAATCGTCAGCCGCCGTGTTTGATGGAGTCCAGTAATGAGATATCAATAGCGCGGGGGAAAGGCGGGCGGCATTAAAAAACAACATCTCCTAGAAGAAGAGGATAAACAATGGATTAGGTTTGTTTGCTCTGTTGAAGCGTTAATTATTCCGCTGCTGAGTAGAAGGAGCGGCCCCCGAAACTCCGAGACTGTGGTTTGTGGCGGCGGGAGGTTTGGAGGTGAGGATGTGAAACAAAACCCGTAGGAGAGCTGTTCGTGGTGGAGGGGTTTAAAAAAAAGGAGAAAAACTTCCTTCACGCTGTTTCTGTCTCTCCATCTGTTTGTCTTTTACTTTCTATTCACATTTCCCTGCGTCAATAATCTGCAGAACAACTTCTGAAAGAGTTTATCTCTTTTTAATTTACGACAAATCACGTGAAAATTATTCATGTGCTTTAATTTTAGATTTTACAAAACAAGCTACAATATTAAAGCATCAAAGTACGGAAAGTGAATTTTTTGTTGTATTGTTTTGGATCATATTTCAACCAGCCATTAATGTGGGGGTCAGGGGTCATTGCGTGGTCTCAATCTAATATCCGAGGTTTTTTGAGTATTTGGACAGGGGTGTCCATAAGCTTTAATTTTGTTTCTTATCTCTCTGAAACTCGAGCAAATTAGCTGGATTTCTTTCAAAACCAAGAGGGCAATGAACAACAACAGCAAAAGAAATTAGCAAGAAATTTAAAGTACAAGAAAATTACCTGAAATTTGCTTAAATAAAAAAATAAATTTTTAAAAAATTAAAAAAGAAAGATAAAAAAAAGGGAATGACCTGTTAAAAGTTCTTTAAACATTAGAATCATTTTATATATAATTTTAAATATATCCTTAAAAACATTTTAGTTTTTCTGTATATATTTTCCTTTTTACCTGAGACGCTTTTCAAAACCACTTTTCTAAATTTACTAATTTCTTGAAATTTGTGGAAGATTTTGCTCAATGCCTTTTTCTCGTGTTTTTGAAAGAAATCAAATCAATCAAAGTTCAGAGGTTTAAAAACTTGTGAAAGCAGCACAAGAGAAGTCATGTTGCTCCATGATTAAAGGGTTAACAGCTTTTCTCCGCCTCTCAGATTTCGGAGGTGCAGCTCCCTCGTCATTAAAGAGACGATGAGGACTTTGGACAGACAGAAGTCCCTCAGAGACACAGAGATCAGATAACGGGATGAAAGCTTCAGATCTGCCGTCGCAATAAATGGCTCTGAATATTAAAGATCCTCTTTCATACAAAAACGATTTTCCTGCAGTGTTGGACTTCGATATCACACGCTGCTTAATGGGGTTAAACCTGCATTATCTGTTAGAAATATAGGATTATTTTCCTTCTATTAAATGTCAGAAAATAGTGAAAAATACCCGTCTAAGAGACAACTCACATACAGCACATACATAATACATACTTAATATTATAAACGACATTACCGCGTTTTAAATTGTGTTGTGGTATGCTGAGAATTTTGATAAATAAATCAAAGTCTTAAAGTTTTCTTGTGCTGCCTTCAGAAGCCTTTCACAAGCATTTACATTTGTGAAACCTGGAAAATTGGTTTGATTTCTTCCAAAAACACAGAAAAAAACATAATGAGCAACGTGTCAACAAATGTCCCACAATCTGCAAAAATACTGTAAATATGGCGATGAAAACGAAAATTAGCTATTGTTTGATATGTTTAAAAAACTAGGGAAAGATGCATTTATAATTCTTAAAATTATAAATAAAATTTTTTTTAATTATTATTATGTCACATATTTTTATATATTTACTTTTTTTTTTTTTTTTTGCTTGTTTTTCCAGATTATTTTCTGGGTAAGTTTAAGTTGCTTGTCCCCATTTTCCCTTTATTTATTTTGCCTGTTTTTTCATGTTTTATTTATTTTATTTCCTTTAATTTGTGGTTTTATTGCTTTTACTGTTTTGTTGGGGTTTGGTCTATTTGTTTTCTGTTTTTTACTGACATCATGCGTCCTGCATCTTGCATTATTTGTCTCCTTGTTTTATTTTTATCTTAACTCTAGTTTCATCTCATTTATGTTCAGTCAGACTGTTTGGCTTTCTGTTGTTGCGTCGCTTTCTATTTATCGTATTTCTGCTTTTGCTTTGTTTGTCAAAGCACTCTCACTTAAACTCTGTTTTTTTAAAGGTGATATATAAATAAAGTTAAAATAAAGTTATAATTATTATATTGAGATTACTTTTTTTTTTAACTTAATTTAGTTTTTTTAAAAGTGCAAAATGTATCTGGTGAATTGAAAAAAAGAAAAAACAATATATATATATATATATATATATATATATACATATTTCTAGTAGGCTCCAAAAATGTTGATAATAATAATAATAATTTTGATTTTCCATATTACTCATTTCCAATATTTAAAAATCTACACATTGCATTCCTGTAACAATACAATATTGCCACACAAAATATCACAATACTATATTGTATTGATATTTTTCCCCACCTCCACAAACAACAGCCCAAAACACGAAAATATTCAGTTTCTAATCAGTGAAGTCTATTTAAACTGAATTAAATGTTGAATTATTTTTAATAAAGGAGTATTTCTGTTTTTGCCTACAGAAGAACACAGGTGAGGACTTCACACATACACACACACACACACACACACACACACACACACACACACACACACACACACACACAGATATCTCTGGCTTCAGCTGTGAATGTTTGCTGCCAAATGTTTTGCGAGCAGACACATTACTCTGTTTCCTAATGGACCGAACAGATCTGTTTTTTTTCTCGCCGTTTCGGAGGAGTAAAAAGCATCCAGGTGAGGTCGAAATCTGCTGATGAACTTGCCAAGTTTGCATTTTATATTTTTTCCTCCTCCTGAAACTCTCCATCGTTCATCGGAGCCCCAGCAGAACGACAGATCGTGTCACGCCACTACCTCATCATTAACTTCCACCAACACGCAGAGAGCAGGATGGATGGCCTCGCTCGCCGTGTCGTCACACCGGGAAACGCTTTTAATGGACCGCCAAGGAGGGAGACGGGCTGTGTGTGTGTGTGTGTGTGTGTGTGTGTGTGTGTGTGTGTGTGTGTGTGTGTGTGTGTGTGTGTGTGTGTGTGTGTGTGTGTGTGTGTGTGTGTGTGTGTGTGTGTGTGCGCGCACTGTAAGCACCTGTGTTTAAGTTTTCACATATAAAGGGACGATTAGACACCAAGTTTAGCCACATACATGAGTGAGAAATCAGCCATGTTCATGTTCTCTAATCACACAAACAGGAAACCAGGTGCCTAAAAAACGTGACTCTAGCTCAAGAAGTCTCCATTAAACAGCGTCAAAATAGAGCTTGTTGATCAAAAAAGAGCCAGAGGAGGATCCTCCACACCCCCACAGAGGTCCCTTTTCTGTCCTAAATTACCTATGTCCTAAAATCCTATAAATGTCTTAATATTGTAGAATTGTCTGAAAACCGTAGAAATGTTCTAAAAATGTTCACATTGTCAATGTGTATACATATATATATGTATATATATATATATATATATATATATATATATATATAAATGACTACAGGTTTCATAGGTTTGAATACTGAGAGTGAGGTGAAAGTATTCTGAAAGCAGCACAAGAAAAGTGGGAAAAAAATATTCTTATATATTCTTTTCTTTTTTACATTTTTACATACCATAATCTAAACGTAAACTTTCAACAAATCCACTTAAATAATGTACATATGTAACATTTCTGTAACATTTCTGATAATCCACTTTTTTCCACGTAATGTTCGTGAAAATCGGGTGTCCTCTGTGGTGAATTAGCATCATATCCTGCAGACTCTGATCATGACGGCCCACCAGCAGCTGGAGACGTGATATCTGACGCTTTTTAATGTATGTAATATTCAATCATTGTGCAAAATGAGAAAATACTTCAACTTAGAGTTAGTGTTAAATAACTTAAATGACTGAATCCTAAAAATGTTGTCTTGTACAAGTAAGCTTTGCCAATAAAATTATATATATATATATATATATATATATATATGCTTGTTATAAAACACCAGTAACAGTGAGTGCTGCAGAGTGCTATTGATACTCTCTCCAACTGATCAGCCTCATAGAGGATCAATTGGCTGATCTAAAATGGTGTTTTTCCACCTTAAATCAGTTCGAGCTGTGCCTCTTATCCTCTCTCACACACACACTGATATTCCACCTTAAAAGTGAGCTGAGTTCAGTTCGGGTTCATCACTGACGGTCCTCACAAACACTGTGAAACTACGATTTTGTGAGTGTGTGAGCTCACAGTCTCCATCTTTATTTGAGGGTGTATCCGTCATTACTCTGTCTCATCAGGCAGGTAAGGAGCTGCAGCCAGTGCGTGTGTGTGTGTGTGTGTGTGTGTGTGTGTGTGTGTGTGTGTGTGTGTGTAGATTGATGAGGGCTCATCAGGCCTGGCAATCACTAAACTTTCTTTTCATTTCTCGCCGTCTTTGACTCACTCCATCTATCATTCTGTCGCTCTCTTTCTGTTCTATTTTTAGGCACTATTATCAGCAGGTGAAACATTTCCATATCAACACAAAGAACTCTGGGAAAAAAAATTAAAAATGGTTTCGTAACTAACAAATCAAGTTCCTGCTTACCAAGATTTGACGCTCCTGCTCAAAAAAACCACTCTATCCACAGAGATACAGTGTGTGTGTGTGTGTGTGTGTGTGTGTGTGTGTGTGTGTGTGTGTGTGTGTGTGTGTGTGTGTGTATAAAGCCACAGAAACACATCAGTGATCTACACTGAGTCGCTTCATCACCATGAACACACACACCAGTTTAATTTGATTAACACACACCGTCCTGATGACAGAAATACTCACTACAGCAACAAATGCTGATTAATCCGCCGCTGAAAATAGTCCCTGGCAAATGCACTATTTCCTTCTGTTTGAGTGACTTAAGGCCTTTATTTTGAAGCTTGACTTCCTCTGAACTAGAATTACCGCCTCGTGGTTATTTGCCTCCGCGTACCAGTTACAGTTTCCATCCATGTGGGTGAAAACACGGACGCTTCACACACAGGAGATCTCTACAGTCAGCTCAGTTTACAGATTAGTGTCACGAATTCAGCATCTGACCAAATGTCTCATTTCCCGAGATACGATGCTGAAAACATGATGATGTCACGGCGACCTTTGACTGTCATGACTTCATTATTTTATCCTGTTAGACATTTGCGTGAAATACATTTTCGGTTTTGCTGCTGCGGTGTAGCGTTCTCGCTCTGAACTCACAAATATGTCCGCTCTGTCAGCCCCACTCACCGCCATCTAAACAGGATTTACACGACTCTAAAGCACAAACGTCTGAAGCACAGCAGGTAGATTTGATTCATCTCAGGATCCAGGTCCACTACATGAACATCAGCACAGACAGATATTCACCTGCAAGCCAACAGCACAACGAGCGGCCAAAAATCACCCGTATCACCTGTGTCGCGTCCACACAGGGTTTACCGCACACTTCACTACATCAACACGATGACCGCGAGATAACGTGCTGCAAAATGACCCCGAGAGGATGCTTCACGCAGACGTCCTGCGTCACCGCTGGGCTCCACAGTGACTTAAACGTGTTTCATAGCTGGAGGTAAACGTGTAATCAGAGCCCATAAAACAGCCTGCTTTTCGGAAATAACAGCTCATAGAGGGCTGATCGAACGAAGACGCATCGCGCCAAGCACAGCCGAAAACTCTTTCCTTTGGAGCGCCTGTGGAGCGGGCTCGTGCCCGTGGCCAAAAGTGGAAAAGTTGAAAATATTTGAACTTTTATTTGCGCCCAAAAAAACGTCAGAAAAACGTTTTGCGCAGCATCAAGAGAGGAGTCCGACAGGAGAACTGTGCTGTCCTCTGGTACTGCTGGCAACGCTTTTCTAGTGACGCGTCTCGGTGTGATCGGCCCTCTACGATATAAAACCGATTTTACAGCGAACACACACCCACACACGGACAGGTTTAAGACACCTCAGTGTTCAGCACGGACCATCTCCGTTAACTGTCACTACATCAGCCTGCCAGCCTGGTCTTACCTGTTGAGAGGTTGTCAGGTTGCTTGTCCTCCTCCTCTGTGACATCGCTGCGCTGGTATCAGCCTGGTCCTGTCCACACTCTGTCCACACTCTGTCCACACTCTGTCCACACTCTGTCCACACTCTGTCCACACTCTGTCCATGTCATTGTTTGACGTTAGCTTTGGCTGCTCCATTAGCAGTTAGCACTGTCCCATCATGCATCACCTGCTGGAGATCGGCCTCCGCTCGACTCTGTTCCCCGATCGTCCTCGTGTGTCCTGCGGTCCTCAGCCTATTTACTTCCTGCTTGACCTCTGACACTGCACGAGGGGGGAGACGACAACAGCCGGTACCACTGCACCTGGAAAACAACAACAACAGTCGATTAATAACAGTTATAAGATTAATTCAAAACTACTTTCTGCACATTTATTCGACTTTGTTAGGCTACACAAGTAATACATATCTCACTAAAAAAATAGTTTACACCTACGCAGTACCTTCAGTAATAATAATAATAATAATAATAATAAACCTCAACTTTAGTAAAGAAAGCAGTTATAACAGTTGTGTTGTGATAAAAATGAGTGAAATCCACTGATTAAATTCAGTCTTCTGCACCGTTTAGAGGGAAGACTTTGATATTCACAGACTGTGTGATGAATGACTGATTGCTTCTTCAAGCTGCTTGATTTTAGGGTTTTAGTGAAGGTTGGGTATTTTTGACCTTTAGATGTACGTAGAAAATTAAGACAACACAAGGGTCAAACATGACACTGAAACGGGGTAAAATATAGTTAAAGTGATTTTCTAAATGATTTGTATAAAAGTGAGCCCTGGGTTACTGCAGTCCTAAAATACTGCAGTAAAGTGCTGAGACGTGCTGCTCCCTCTCCGCGGTTAGTCAAAGCGGGTTCAGGTGATTGAACAGGCCTGTGTTACAGCAATCGAACCTGTGACCTTAAGGCCACAGGTGAGCGTCTCGGCACGACCATCAGCTCGCATTAAGCGCAGCTCTCAAGGTAAAAGTGCTTTGTTAGTTTTCGTCTGTGGATGGGATGATAAAGCGGCGGCGCTCCGAGGGCTCGCGGAGGGAAATGAAGCGGAGGGCGGCCGCCGAGTCAATTTATTTCACCTGGAACATGCAGAAGGAGCCAGAGGCCATGTTTTATCAGAGAGAGGAGAACGCTGAGGGAACAGAGAGGACGGGAGGCGCGGAGTCAGTGTTCATAAATTAAAGCTGGAGGAGACGCAGGCGAGGAGGAGATAGAGGAGGGAAGAGTAGGCAGGTAATGAAGTGAGGAGGTGGAGGGGAGGCGCACGGAGCTCAGAGGAGGGGATGTTTGCTCTGTTGTTTCTTGTTAACCTCCAACAGCCCATAATTCAGGCCTCGGGGGGGAAGTCTCGTATCGGCGGGGACAACAATGCTACACATTAACCGGCTGGCTGCGGCGGCTGATTAGCTCGCCGCCTGCAGGCCGGCTGGAGGACGAGCCGCGGAGCTGCTGGCCCGCTCGCTGCTGGTACTCCTGATAATTAGCGGGTGTGTTTGGAGGCTCAGTGGCTTGATTCAGCCGGCAGCTGGAGGTGTGGGGGGGGGTGATTAGACAGTTTACGCGGCGGGCTGAAGTCCTCGTAAACAGTGACCGATGAGCTAAACGACACGCTGGCTGTCTGAGGCTCAGACTGGAGGGAGGAGGAGGTGGACGGCGAGTTCAGGAGCTGCAGACCGGACCTCCTCTGGTATTCAGTGGATATATGTCCTCTTTTCGCTAGTTTCTATAAACCTATTTTATTGATACAGTCTATGATATCGACTCAATCACAACAGTTTATTTCCAATAATAATTAAAAAAAACTGTTCGTCATATTAGCAGAAATCAACATGTTGGCGTTTTTAGATATTTCATTTTAAAGCCAATAATAGTGATTATTAATAATAGTAATAAATAGTGATGACGCCGATATTATCATGCATCCCGAATATATGATTACAGGGGCACAGGGTTCTTTAAAGACAGTCTATGTCCAGAAGTCAAAATGTCCCTGGCTGCTATATTCGTCCTCTTTGGTGGACCGTATAGAGTCAGTCACTGACACTTTTGTTGTGTGCAGCGACTGTAAAACAGTCAACACTTCTACGTTTATTCTTCTATTCCTTCAGGTTTATTAAAGTCGACCCCGACGGCGAGTTACATCGTGTAACTTCACACGAGAGATGACTGACACAGCAGCACGCTGAGCTGAAAATGACTTCACTCATCTTGTTTTTTTCTGACTCAAACTCGCAGTTCACTTTAACGAGTCCTCTCTCTGAACCTGCTTTCAAAGATGGAGTCGAACCTTTGAGTCTGTGTCTGTTCTGCAGCGCTGCCCTCAGGGAGTCTGAGAGAGCTTTTGTCCACAGAGACTCCCTGAGGACGTCTGCAGGACACTGAGACGGAAATCACAGAGGAGCGTCGCTTCAACACCTCCTCTCAGATGGATTATGGTGCTTTCAGACTGTCAGAGTAACAGCGGTGACGCAGAATAACTGTCCTCAGCTCCACGGAGGGTCCGAGTGTCAGAGGACAGATTCAGGTTTATGTGACCTCGAATGTGATTCCACTGTAGTTTAGTTTCAGCATCCAGGTGAAAAAGACACTGACACAGTGATAAAAGACACGAAGAAAAACATTTAGGTTAAAAAGTCAACTGCATGAGAGCAGACAATGAAAAGAAGTAAGTAAAAACGTTTGAGTGTTGGAGCTCTGATGGCACCAAAAACTGTTACTGAAGCTGTGAGAACATAATAACCTGCAAACACAGGGGATTGTGGGTACAGAGATGTTTCTGTCTCACAGCCAGCACAGCAAAATAAAGTCCAGAACCAAGAAATAAAGGTGCTAACTACACTGTTCCCACTGGAGAACTTTTCCAGGACTTTTCAAGGATCCATAATAAAATTTTTATTTCAGAAAAGCATGTGCTTCACTGTTGCAGCTCTTGCCTGTAGTACTTTTCTAAACACACACACACACACACACACACACACACACACACACACCTTCTGGAAGCTTTTTAAATTTTCACATACTTGTGCTAATAATTATTAGTGTATTTCTATTTTTATATTTTTACAAACTTTTCACACTCAGCAAATTATAAATATTTGTTCACATACTAGGACTTATTGTTTTTAATATTTATATTTTAATCTCTTATATTGTTACGCAGTTTTCGCACTCAGCACGTTATAAATATAAATTATTTTTAAATATGTAAACACTAGTGCTAATTGTCTTTAATATTACTGCATTTAAATTTTATATTTTTACACACTGTAGACACTTAACACATTATAAATATTTATAATTTATAAATATTCACATACTAGTGCTAATTGTTTTTATTATTACTGTATTTATATTTTATATTTTTACATACTTTGTGCTGGTGCTTATTTCTTCTTCTTATAATTCTTTTTGTTTGGCATTAATGAAGTATTTCTGATATTTTTTTAGAGTGTACTCAGCCGTCTCTGGAGTGCGATGTTACCAAAACTCTCGTTACCTAAACTCTGTCAAGCTGCTACCGAGTCATGTGACTTTCAAGGCTCATAATTTGGCAGCTTTGAGCTAAACGAGCCCGATACGAAAAAAAAGTCTGCTGTGTTTCAGGTGTGATCACACTCTGAGACACCACAAACACACACTTCCTGTCTCACCTCGTTGTTGTGTGATACTTTTCTTCCTCTCGGCCAGTTTGCACGTGTTTACTGTTTAATCTCTCTCTCTGTTTCCCTTTGAGATGCATAAAAAACATTTTTGCTCCAACAGAGCAGAGCAGTGAAATGCCCAGAGGGTCAGACTGGAAAATCTGTGAACACTCACAATGTGCAGATATGCTGCATACTGTTACCGCTGGATAAAAACACTGCTGTTATTCCTTATTTAATAGCATATTTTTTCGGATGTCAAGGATTTTCTGCCTGTAAAATTCTTCAGAAGGTTTTCTGAAACTCGGCAGATAAAAAACAGTTCATCACAGCTGTGTTTATTTATTCTGAAAAGAGTCAATTTAACCAGGATAAATAACGGCGGCGCAGTGGTGAAGCCTCGCTCTGCAGTCATGTTCAGGCCACCATTCAAAATCTGACTGACTGCATCGGTAATGACGTGTTTCTTTACGTACAAACTGAACAAAGCAGCAATGCTGGCATTGAGCATTAATAAAAAAGAACATGCGCCCAAACGAGGTCTGTGTAAAACTTAAGCCAGAAAGACGTGACCATGTGTGATGCTTTGATGACATGTCTATAAATATCTGCAAACTGAGAAAACGATGAGATTCAGGAGCGAGTCATTGCTGTGTTTACAGCCGTTCAGCGCTCCCAGATTTTACCAACGATTTTAAAAACATTTAGAAACTTTCCCATTTAACTGCAGCACATTTCCATGACTGTTTTACGTAGTGTAGAAAAGATAGCAGCAGATCACTGGACGCAGAAATGGACTGGTTAAGAAGTTCTCTTGCAGTTTTTTTTTTTTTTTTGATGTATCAGGACTAAAGGCTGCTGCCATCTAGCGTTGGGAAATATGGCTTTAAAATAATATTGCAATATTATAGGCTATATTAATATTAAAGGCTATATTGCAATACACGATATATATCTCGATAGACTGCAGTTACAGTGAGCAGTACACCAGCAGTGCTGTTACACAAGCGTGCCCAGCAATCAAATAAGTGATTCATTTATTCATGATGTTTAATTTCGGTGATTTGTGGGACGGTGCTCCGTTACATTAAATGTGATTGTGATTGTTCAGTTTGGTGTTTAATTCTGTAATCTGCAGGTTGATCTGAGTTGTTCATTTAAGAATTTGTTTGCAGACTGGTTGGCCTTTTTGCAGAAACTATATTTAGGTTTAGCTTAGGTTTAAATTAAATGTTTTAAAGGACTCGGGCATGAGGGCATTATTAAGTGACTGATTGATGTGGTTTGTGATTATGACTCAATAACATCACTGATTTTGCTAAGAATTAAAAGCTTAAGAATAATTTGACAATTATTGCAAAAATTTCTAAAAAGAGCATAAGTATTATTCAAAATAAAGCAGGAAAACAGTTTTTGTAATTTCAAAACTTTTCCGGGAAATTTATTATTTCATTATTCTGGAGATTGCCCAAACAAAAGTGTATATCTTAACACAAAACATGATCATTTTCTAACTATAACCAGGTGGTTTGTGTACCTAAACATAACTACACTTTTACCACAGCATTGTTGAAATGTTGCTGCTGCGTAATTACGTACAGATGTAATGTGTCCTTGGCTTGCAGAAAAGTACAATGCAAACATTTATTCTAATGATTCGGTAAAACTGTGGCTAGACGCAGTTCCAAGACCTGAGCAGAGTCTGACAAAAGCAGT
>NC_056481.1:1146217-1173717 GCF_008729295.1 Plectropomus leopardus
CACACACTCGTACACATATACAACATGAACATAATAACATTAAACTCCAGACACATCAGTCAGTGTTTTGTTGTCTTGGCGATGTCACTGGATTATCTACAGCTGATAACTACTNCACACACACTCGTACACATATACAACATGAACATAATAACATTAAACTCCAGACACATCAGTCAGTGTTTTGTTGTCTTGGCGATGTCACTGGATTATCTACAGCTGATAACTACTGTTGTGACTGTAGCCAAACAAAGTGGAGGATGTTTAGTATTTCTTTAATAACATCAATAACATTGTGGGGTTCTGGTCCAAATTCAGTTTGTTGATGACAGGATGTGTTTTCAGCAGCTGGATTTTGTAACTGCTTTCAGTAAAGTTGACCTGATTAGTCCTTACCTTTACCCCACATTTATCTGCCCTTGTTACATCCATCCTTCTCTTACCTCCACCTGTCATTTCCTAATCCCTACTTTGGCCTCCTCTCCTCCAACCCCTGATGCTCCGTCCTCCTCTGGAGACCAATCGTTCCTCTCTGGCTCCCTCTAATTGACAGCAGACCATTAAAAGACCATTTGAGTTGCATCTCGCTTGACACGCCGATATTAGACGGAAAAATGTCTCCTTTCAGCCCTCAAACTCAAAGTCCATCACCGACCAGGAGAGAGGGAGACATGTTTCACAGGGTCAACTAAACCTCTGACAGATATACGAAAATACACTTTTAATCTGATCCATAGCATGGTTTTTGTCCCTGAACTCACTATTTATGTTCACTTCATGAACACAAAAAACCTCCTGCACCTGTTAACATGGCACCAGACAGTCTGAGACGTTTTGTCAGGAAGCATTTTCAGCACCACGAATACAAAAAGATCAACCCTGGTGAGGCTTTTTGATGACCTTTTAAAACACAGATGCAGAACAGAAATGCTGGTTTGTCCCCCAGTTGAGGAGGCAGAAGCTCTGCAGATCAGTTTAAGAACTAGAGCTTCAATGATTAAATTAATTAAAATAAATAGCCAACTATTTTAATAAGTAACTAATGCTTAAAGTTATCAAGCAAAGATCCCAGAAAATGTGATATGTCCAAGTTGGAAATGATATACCCTTCAGTTAATGATTGTACCACACTGTCAGAGCACAGAGCAGACTCTGGGCACAGACGGAGCAGCAGAACATCACGTTGCAAGTTGAAATTTTTCATCTTGAGTGATAATTTCGTGTGACGCTGTGTTGCAATACTCTATCAGCGCTAAAATCTAGTTGAGATTCTCCTGATGTTACTGAGATTTAGAAATGAAGAATAAACTGTCTGTCTGTGGACACACGGAGCTTCACTCAGCGTCAGTGCTGTACAGAGACAGAATAAATTAGGACCTGAGGGGCACAGAGATCAGTGAGCAAAGCTATAAAGTTACGTTGTAGGCTCTGAAAATACACCTGTGTCTTGTTTAAGCTATTTTTGTTGAGTTTCTTCTAGCAAAACGCTCTGAGCAATAGGTTGGTCTTTTATTGTGAAAAGTAAACAGTGGAGGCCGTGTAATGTGCTGTGAAAGTCTGATAAATAAAGTGTTAGCGTCTCGGTTCACTGTGCTTCAGAGTACTGAGCCTGCGTGTTTACATGGTTACATCCAGTTTTATGTTGTGTTTCACTGCAAACTACGTTAGCTGTTAGCTGCCTCTCCAAGCTAATGCAAGCACAACCTCAGCTGCCGAATTTTCACTATTTGCAAAATGCTCCAAAAATGCTCCAGCGGCCGTGTACGCGCGAGTAATGTGACGTGAAAATTCTGATCGCGTTTGGTGTGAACACGGCCATTATCCCAGGTTGTCTTTGGATGCACGACTGTGACAACAACCATCCATGAACCGCTCTCACTGTGAGACGCAGGACCACGTTTCTCTCACCGTGGTCATCTTCCATCTGGGACAGCCCAAAGTCACACCGTGTGAACCGGACTTGAATCCACCTGTGAGCTCCTCCTAACCTGTCGGGGCTCAGAACAGCCTGAGGAGGAGGAGGAGGAGGAGGAGGAGGAGGAGGAGGAGGAAGGTGTCCAGAGACGGAGGAGGAGAGCATCAGTGCTTTTCTTCTCCTCGCAGTGAGACGGGAGGAGCTGCAGTCTTGATGTTGACGTTGAGGAGCCGAGGAGCTCGGCTGGGATACTAACGGCGCTCCTTCTTCCATCTGCAGGAAAACAAGTAAACAGTGATGAACCATGTCACCTCATTGTGGGAGATTATGACCCCCTTTAACCCTTTCCCCCCTTAAAATTCTCCCTTTAGTCGTCACCACATGCAGCCAACAGCTTTTCCACGAGCACAGAACTTTATTTTAACTGCAGCTGAGATCTTAAAGTTTCCAAACAGGCTGTGTTAATCCTTTAAAACCTGAACAAATCAGCTTAATTTCTTTCAAACACATGGGAAGAAGGCAAAGAGCAATTTAACAAGTTATCATAAAATTAATAAGACATTTGAAAAAAAAAAAAAAAATAGATAAATAAATGAATAAGTACAAGAAAATTAAAATATTTTCCCCTGCTTTTTCTTTTTCCCTAAATCTACTAATATCTTGCAGTTTGAGGAACATTTCTTACTAAGTTACAAAAACGAGAAGTGACCTTAAAATAAATTATAAAATGTGACCCAAAAATTAGCAAGGAATTAATAAAGATTTAGAAGAGAATTACCTTAAATTAGCTTAAAAAAAGTAAAGTAAAAGATCAAAAACAATAGACGACCTGAAAAAAAGTTCTGAAAAAAAATTATACCATATGTACGTTTTTCTTTTTTGTGTAGCCTAATTTTAAATGTTTAATTATAAATATAGCTTTCTGGATATTTTTCCCTATATTTGATAATTTTCAAATTATTTTCTCTCTCTCTAAACTATTTTTCTGGTCACCTTTAACTTCTTTTTTTTCCAATTTGCAGGATATTTCATATATTTCACGTTAAGTTGCTGATTGCCTTTTCCCATCAAACCAATTTTCTCAGATTTCAAACACTGTATGTTTTTTTAATACATCTATTCTGAAAACAAAGGAAATGGCTAACCTGGCTGTATTAAAAGAATTAACATCCTCCTGCACCTCTAAAGCTCACAGTTCAGGGCATCCATTCAACATTTGTTGAAATATTTCACTCAAAACTGCAGGTTTTCAACCTGTGGGTGGTGCCAGAGGAAAAGTGAGACGATCACCCAAGTTAAAAGGATTCATCCTCAGAGGATCGTGAATACCTGCGCAAAAGTTCATATCAATCCATCCGATATTTGCTGAGATATTTCAGTCTGAACCAAAGCGGTGAACATCAGAGCCTCCCTCCAACAGCGTGGATGCTTCTTTGAGTTTGCTGCTGTTTTTGTGAAGACGTGTTTTCAGTAACACATTAGATGTTTTATTAATATTTAGAGTTCAGTTTTGTCAACAACAGCAAAACAAAGCAGAGTTTTTCACACCAAACAACTCGAGCTGACTGAACTTTCAGCCTCAGTCGCCGCCTCACAAGAAAATAAGTGTTTCTGTTTTTCTCTCCCTGAAGCCGAACACCACTCGTCTTTTAACGGACTCTTTCTGTCCTTTTGTTTCTCCTTTTCTCATCCGCTGTTCTCGGTTTCGCCTCCTTCAATGCAGCTTCCCGTCAATAGTGCTCAGATTGATTCAGCGGAGAACAATGTGACAAAGCGGCGAGCAGCTTTTCACCGTCAATAGCGCTGCGATTTTAGCTCTTTGCATCTCTCCTCTAATGCTGCTACTCGGCTCGTTTGGGCCATAAAAGCCATTTTAGAAATCCCATTCACACTCACTGAGTCAAGTGTGTGTATGTGAGGAGAAAAGAAACACATAATTCCTCACTGATCGCCCTCAAGACAAAATACTACAGGTTTCTGTATTCAATACTTGTACAAATCGGCCTCATTTCAGCTCCACGCCTCCTCTCTGCTGTTTGCGGCCACTTGAGAGCTGAGGCGTCATCTTCCTGCAGCTCTAAATGTTAACCTGCTGAAATCGACTGCTGGGATGAAGTGGATAAGATGAGACCTGAGTGAGGACAAGGAAGATGGGGACAACTTAATGATCTGAGATCATATAGACAACAAGATAAACTTGTAAGAGACTCCTGATACAGACAGAGGTGAACACAGAGAGACAAGGGACGATAAAAAAACCCTAATGAAATATTAATACGAGCGACAGAAAATCAGACAATAGTGTCTTTACACCAAGCAGGAGTCTCTGTCCACACTGAATCAGTTCAGTTTGGACCTCTGTAACATCATGTAAACAAATCACTGTACCTGTCAGCTGTGCACTGGTGTAAACAAACCACTGTACCTGTCAGCTGTGCACTGGTGTAAACAAACCACTGTACCTCTCAGCTGCGCACTCGTGTAAACAACCACTATACTTGTCAGCTGTGCACTCATGTAAACAAACCACTGTACCTGTCAGCTGTGCACTCATGTAAACAAACCACATTACCTGTCAACTGTGCACTCTTGTTTGGGTATTTTAAGATTTTAACCAAGTTTTTTAATAGTTATAGAATTGTGTTTCCTCTGCAGAATCACTGGGTTCACATCATATTCAACCAAGTCTGGATAAAATGAGATTTTGGCTCTTTTTCTATTTTCTGTGGACACTCAGTCCTGTCAGCAGACGTTTATATCAAAGTGTTTGTTTTTTGGTTTTGGACTTTGGCTGAATAAGAATGACGCCTCTGAGTTAACCACTCAAAGGATTTGCTGTTGTCATCTGAGAAGTTTCAGTTGTAGCTGCTGAACAGATTGCAGATGTAGCCGCTGCCCAGTTGGTGCTCTGATGTGAACAGATGGTTTATCTTCCTCTTCTCACTGAGCGTTTCAGTCAACACTCTCTGTTTCTGCTGTTTTTGAGACATGAGGTCAGTGTAAAGCCTCTTTTTTTCTTGGTCAGTTCAAACTGTTTATCATCATAAACAGTTCTTCACAGTCTGTCTGAGGCGTGAAAGGAAATGTTTCATCATCTGTAACGTGTCTCTGTGACCGTGTCAGCGTCTGTTGATGAGCAACAATGAGCCGTGACATGAGGCTGCTTTCATCACAAACACTGTCCGACTCTGCTCAGATGATGTAAACACGCTCAACACTGTTTCTCACATTCAGCAAACACACTGAGTGACAGTTTGGCTGCCGCCAGCGCTGACAATAAGCTTTCAGAAGTGTATAAAACCAGCAGCTTCTCACTGACTGAATGAGATTTGTCAAAGTTTGGAGTCGGGATGGATGCGGTATGCATTTTAATAGAATAATAGCTGATAGCAGGAGCAGGACCGGTACTTTTTAAGCTAAACATCACATCCTGTCGTCCTGTTCCTCTGCTGGTTTAGATCCTGCGTCTGATGTTTCTGCATCACTTCAGCCACCAGGTTTTTGTTTCTTCAAAGACAGTGTTTCCTCTACACTCATTTAGGAGTGGCGGCCCGCCGCTCCTTCAAATGTCGTTTTTTTTTTTTTTTTAAATTGCCAAATACACCACCGCCACATCACAGCACAGTCCTGCACTGCGTTGGGTGTCGCGAGTGCTGAGGCAGATAACTATCTTGCTCCGTATCTACTCTTTGGGGTAGATACCACCCCCCCCCATTCTATTTGTAGGTGAAGCCTGACTTGAGAAACAGGCTGCAGGGGGATCACCCTGCAGCATGTATGCTGCTGAGCATCAGCGGGCCTCTTGGGGAATTTTCCGTACAACAGAGCCTTAGAGCTGCTCTACAAAAAACCAAGAAAAATCCCATTGTTCTGAGCCCGGGTGCAAACTTTGCCACTGATTACAGCCCCATCAAGAAATTATTATTTATTGTTTTTATTATTTTATTGTTGAATTTTTGTTATTATTTTTTATTTTTACGTTCAGCCTTTAAAAAACGTCATTGTTTACGCCGCCACGGCTCCCCGGAGAGCCTGCCCCCGCTGCTGAAAAAAATCCTAGAGGAAACACTGAAAGAGCTTCAATATTTTTAACTGCTTTTGTCAGACTCTGCTCAGGTCTTGGAAACTGCGTCTAGCCACAGTTTTTACCGAATCATTAGAATAAATTTTGCATTGTACTTTTCTGCAAGCCAAGGACACATTACATCTGTACGTAATTACGCAGCAGCAACATTTCAACAATGCTGTGGTAAAAGTGTAGTTATGTTTAGGTACACAAACCACCTGGTTATAGTTAGAAAATGATCATGTTTTGTGTTAAGATATACACTTTTGTTTGGGCAATCTCCAGAATAATGAAATAATAAATTTCCCGGAAAGTTTTGAAATTACAAAAACTGTTTTCCTGCTTTATTTTGAATAATACTTATGCTCTTTTTAGAAATTTTTGCAATAATTGTCAAATTATTCTTAAGCTTTTAATTCTTAGCAAAATCAGTGATGTTATTGAGTCATAATCACAAACCACATCAATCAGTCACTTAATAATGCCCTCATGCCCGAGTCCTTTAAAACATTTAATTTAAACCTAAGCTAAACCTAAATATAGTTTCTGCAAAAAGGCCAACCAGTCTGCAAACAAATTCTTAAATGAACAACTCAGATCAACCTGCAGATTACAGAATTAAACACCAAACTGAACAATCACAATCACATTTAATGTAACGGAGCACCGTCCCACAAATCACCGAAATTAAACATCATGAATAAATGAATCACTTATTTGATTGCTGGGCACGCTTGTGTAACAGCACTGCTGGTGTACTGCTCACTGTAACTGCAGTCTATCGAGATATATATCGTGTATTGCAATATAGCCTTTAATATTAATATAGCCTATAATATTGCAATATTATTTTAAAGCCATATTTCCCAACGCTAGATGGCAGCAGCCTTTAGTCCTGATACATCAAAAAAAAAAAAAAAACTGCAAGAGAACTTCTTAACCAGTCCATTTCTGCGTCCAGTGATCTGCTGCTATCTTTTCTACACTACGTAAAACAGTCATGGAAATGTGCTGCAGTTAAATGGGAAAGTTTCTAAATGTTTTTAAAATCGTTGGTAAAATCTGGGAGCACTGAACGGCTGTAAACACAGCAATGACTCGCTCCTGAATCTCATCGTTTTTCTCAGTTTGCAGATATTTATAGACATGTCATCAAAGCATCACACATGGTCACGTCTTTCTGGCTTAAGTTTTACACAGACCTCGTTTGGGCGCATGTTCTTTTTTATTAATGCTCAATGCCAGCGTTGCTGCTTTGTTCAGTTTGTACGTAAAGAAACACGTCATTACCGATGCAGTCAGTCAGATTTTGAATGGTGGCCTGAACATGACTGCAGAGCGAGGCTTCACCACTGCGCCGCCGTTATTTATCCTGGTTAAATTGACTCTTTTCACAAATAAATAAACACAGCTGTGATGAACTGTTTTTTATCTGCCGAGTTTCAGAAAACCTTCTGAAGAATTTTACAGGCAGAAAATCCTTGACATCCGAAAAAAAATATGCTATTAAATAAGGAATAACAGCAGTGTTTTTATTCAGCGGTAACAGTATGCAGCATATCTGCACATTGTAGTGTTCACAGATTTTCTCCAGTCTGACCCTCTGGGCATTTCACTGCTCTGCTCTGTTGGAGCAAAAATGTTTTTTATGCATCTCAAAGGGAAACAGAGAGAGAGATTAAACAGTAAACACGTGCAAACTGGCCGAGAGGAAGAAAAGTATCACACAACAACGAGGTGAGACAGGAAGTGTGTGTTTGTGGTGTCTCAGAGTGTGATCACACCTGAAACACAGCAGACTTTTTTTTCGTATCGGGCTCGTTTAGCTCAAAGCTGCCAAATTATGAGCCTTGAAAGTCACATGACTCGGTAGCAGCTTGACAGAGTTTAGGTAACGAGAGTTTTGGTAACATCGCACTCCAGAGACGGCTGAGTACACTCTAAAAAAATATCAGAAATACTTCATTAATGCCAAACAAAAAGAATTATAAGAAGAAGAAATAAGCACCAGCACAAAGTATGTAAAAATATAAAATATAAATACAGTAATAATAAAAACAATTAGCACTAGTATGTGAATATTTATAAATTATAAATATTTATAATGTGTTAAGTGTCTACAGTGTGTAAAAATATAAAATTTAAATGCAGTAATATTAAAGACAATTAGCACTAGTGTTTACATATTTAAAAATAATTTATATTTATAACGTGCTGAGTGCGAAAACTGCGTAAAAATATAAGATTAAAATATAAATATTAAAAACAATAAGTCCTAGTATGTGAACAAATATTTATAATTTGCTGAGTGTGAAAAGTTTGTAAAAATATAAAAATAGAAATACACTAATAAATTATTAGCACAAGTATGTGAAAATTTAAAAAGCTTCCAGAAGGTGTGTGTGTGTGTGTGTGTGTGTGTGTGTGTGTGTGTGGGTGTGGGTGTGTTTAGAAAAGTACTACAGGCAAGAGCTGCAACAGTGAAGCACATGCTTTTCTGAAATAAAAATTTTATTATGGATCCTTGAAAAGTCCTGGAAAAGTTCTCCAGTGGGAACAGTGTAGTTAGCACCTTTATTTCTTGGTTCTGGACTTTATTTTGCTGTGCTGGCTGTGAGACAGAAACATCTCTGTACCCACAATCCCCTGTGTTTGCAGGTTATTATGTTCTCACAGCTTCAGTAACAGTTTTTGGTGCCATCAGAGCTCCAACACTCAAACGTTTTTACTTACTTCTTTTCATTGTCTGCTCTCATGCAGTTGACTTTTTAACCTAAATGTTTTTCTTCGTGTCTTTTATCACTGTGTCAGTGTCTTTTTCACCTGGATGCTGAAACTAAACTACAGTGGAATCACATTCGAGGTCACATAAACCTGAATCTGTCCTCTGACACTCGGACCCTCCGTGGAGCTGAGGACAGTTATTCTGCGTCACCGCTGTTACTCTGACAGTCTGAAAGCACCATAATCCATCTGAGAGGAGGTGTTGAAGCGACGCTCCTCTGTGATTTCCGTCTCAGTGTCCTGCAGACGTCCTCAGGGAGTCTCTGTGGACAAAAGCTCTCTCAGACTCCCTGAGGGCAGCGCTGCAGAACAGACACAGACTCAAAGGTTCGACTCCATCTTTGAAAGCAGGTTCAGAGAGAGGACTCGTTAAAGTGAACTGCGAGTTTGAGTCAGAAAAAAACAAGATGAGTGAAGTCATTTTCAGCTCAGCGTGCTGCTGTGTCAGTCATCTCTCGTGTGAAGTTACACGATGTAACTCGCCGTCGGGGTCGACTTTAATAAACCTGAAGGAATAGAAGAATAAACGTAGAAGTGTTGACTGTTTTACAGTCGCTGCACACAACAAAAGTGTCAGTGACTGACTCTATACGGTCCACCAAAGAGGACGAATATAGCAGCCAGGGACATTTTGACTTCTGGACATAGACTGTCTTTAAAGAACCCTGTGCCCCTGTAATCATATATTCGGGATGCATGATAATATCGGCGTCATCACTATTTTATTACTATTATTAATAATCACTATTATTGGCTTTAAAATGAAATATCTAAAAACGCCAACATGTTGATTTCTGCTAATATGACGAACAGTTTTTTTTAATTATTATTGGAAATAAACTGTTGTGATTGAGTCGATATCATAGACTGTATCAATAAAATAGGTTTATAGAAACTAGCGAAAAGAGGACATATATCCACTGAATACCAGAGGAGGTCCGGTCTGCAGCTCCTGAACTCGCCGTCCACCTCCTCCTCCCTCCAGTCTGAGCCTCAGACAGCCAGCGTGTCGTTTAGCTCATCGGTCACTGTTTACGAGGACTTCAGCCCGCCGCGTAAACTGTCTAATCACCCCCCCCCACACCTCCAGCTGCCGGCTGAATCAAGCCACTGAGCCTCCAAACACACCCGCTAATTATCAGGAGTACCAGCAGCGAGCGGGCCAGCAGCTCCGCGGCTCGTCCTCCAGCCGGCCTGCAGGCGGCGAGCTAATCAGCCGCCGCAGCCAGCCGGTTAATGTGTAGCATTGTTGTCCCCGCCGATACGAGACTTCCCCCCCGAGGCCAATTATGGGCTGTTGGAGGTTAACAAGAAACAACAGAGCAAACATCCCCTCCTCTGAGCTCCGTGCGCCTCCCCTCCACCTCCTCACTTCATTACCTGCCTACTCTTCCCTCCTCTATCTCCTCCTCGCCTGCGTCTCCTCCAGCTTTAATTTATGAACACTGACTCCGCGCCTCCCGTCCTCTCTGTTCCCTCAGCGTTCTCCTCTCTCTGATAAAACATGGCCTCTGGCTCCTTCTGCATGTTCCAGGTGAAATAAATTGACTCGGCGGCCGCCCTCCGCTTCATTTCCCTCCGCGAGCCCTCGGAGCGCCGCCGCTTTATCATCCCATCCACAGACGAAAACTAACAAAGCACTTTTACCTTGAGAGCTGCGCTTTAATGCGAGCTGATGGTCGTGCCGAGACGCTCACCTGTGGCCTTAAGGTCACAGGTTCGATTGCTGTAACACAGGCCTGTTCAATCACCTGAACCCGCTTTGACTAACCGCGGAGAGGGAGCAGCACGTCTCAGCACTTTACTGCAGTATTTTAGGACTGCAGTAACCCAGGGCTCACTTTTATACAAAAATCATTTAGAAAATCACTTTAACTATATTTTACCCCGTTTCAGTGTCATGTTTGACCCTTGTGTTGTCTTAATTTTCTACGTACATCTAAAGGTCAAAAATACCCAACCTTCACTAAAACCCTAAAATCAAGCAGCTTGAAGAAGCAATCAGTCATTCATCACACAGTCTGTGAATATCAAAGTCTTCCCTCTAAACGGTGCAGAAGACTGAATTTAATCAGTGGATTTCACTCATTTTTATCACAACACAACTGTTATAACTGCTTTCTTTACTAAAGTTGAGGTTTATTATTATTATTATTATTATTATTATTATTACTGAAGGTACTGCGTAGGTGTAAACTATTTTTTTAGTGAGATATGTATTACTTGTGTAGCCTAACAAAGTCGAATAAATGTGCAGAAAGTAGTTTTGAATTAATCTTATAACTGTTATTAATCGACTGTTGTTGTTGTTTTTCCAGGTGCAGTGGTACCGGCTGTTGTCGTCTCCCCCCTCGTGCAGTGTCAGAGGTCAAGCAGGAAGTAAATAGGCTGAGGACCGCAGGACACACGAGGACGATCGGGGAACAGAGTCGAGCGGAGGCCGATCTCCAGCAGGTGATGCATGATGGGACAGTGCTAACTGCTAATGGAGCAGCCAAAGTTAACGTCAAACAATGACATGGACAGAGTGTGGACAGAGTGTGGACAGAGTGTGGACAGAGTGTGGACAGAGTGTGGACAGGACCAGGCTGATACCAGCGCAGCGATGTCACAGAGGAGGAGGACAAGCAACCTGACAACCTCTCAACAGGTAAGACCAGGCTGGCAGGCTGATGTAGTGACAGTTAACGGAGAGATGGTCCGTGCTGAACACTGAGGTGTCTTAAACCTGTCCGTGTGTGGATGTGTGTTCGCTGTAAAATCGGTTTTATATCGTAGAGGGCCGATCACACCGAGACGCGTCACTACAAAAGCGTTGCCAGCAGTACCAGAGGACAGCACAGTTCTCCTGTCGGACTCCTCTCTTGATGCTGCGCAAAACGTTTTTCTGACGTTTTTTTGGGCGCAAATAAAAGTTCAAATATTTTCAACTTTTCCACTTTTTGGCCACGGGCACGAGCCCGCTCCACAGGCGCTCCAAAGGAAAGAGTTTTCGGCTGTGCTTGGCGCGATGCGTCTTCGTTCGATCAGCCCTCTATGAGCTGTTATTTCCGAAAAGCAGGCTGTTTTATGGGCTCTGATTACACGTTTACCTCCAGCTATGAAACACGTTTAAGTCACTGTGGAGCCCAGCGGTGACGCAGGACGTCTGCGTGAAGCATCCTCTCGGGGTCATTTTGCAGCACGTTATCTCGCGGTCATCGTGTTGATGTAGTGAAGTGTGCGGTAAACCCTGTGTGGACGCGACACAGGTGATACGGGTGATTTTTGGCCGCTCGTTGTGCTGTTGGCTTGCAGGTGAATATCTGTCTGTGCTGATGTTCATGTAGTGGACCTGGATCCTGAGATGAATCAAATCTACCTGCTGTGCTTCAGACGTTTGTGCTTTAGAGTCGTGTAAATCCTGTTTAGATGGCGGTGAGTGGGGCTGACAGAGCGGACATATTTGTGAGTTCAGAGCGAGAACGCTACACCGCAGCAGCAAAACCGAAAATGTATTTCACACAAATGTCGAACAGGATAAAATAATGAAGTCATGACAGTCAAAGGTCGCTGTGACATCATCATGTTTTCAGCATCGTATCTCGGGAAATGAGACATTTGGTCAGATGCTGAATTCGTGACACTAATCTGTAAACTGAGCTGACTGTAGAGATCTCCTGTGTGTGAAGCGTCCGTGTTTTCACCCACATGGATGGAAACTGTAACTGGTACGCGGAGGCAAATAACCACGAGGCGGTAATTCTAGTTCAGAGGAAGTCAAGCTTCAAAATAAAGGCCTTAAGTCACTCAAACAGAAGGAAATAGTGCATTTGCCAGGGACTATTTTCAGCGGCGGATTAATCAGCATTTGTTGCTGTAGTGAGTATTTCTGTCATCAGGACGGTGTGTGTTAATCAAATTAAACTGGTGTGTGTGTTCATGGTGATGAAGCGACTCAGTGTAGATCACTGATGTGTTTCTGTGGCTTTATACACACACACACACACACACACACACACACACACACACACACACACACACACACACACACACACACACACACACACACACACACTGTACCTGTCAGTAGATAGAGTGGTTGTTGTAAGCAGGAACTTGATTTGTTAGTTACGAAACCATTTTTAATTTTTTTTCCCAGAGTTCTTTGTGTTGATATGGAAATGTTTCACCTGCTGATAATAGTGCCTAAAAATAGAACAGAAAGAGAGCGACAGAATGATAGATGGAGTGAGTCAAAGACGGCGAGAAATGAAAAGAAAGTTTAGTGATTGCCAGGCCTGATGAGCCCTCATCAATCTTACACACACACACACACACACACACGCACTGGCTGCAGCTCCTTACCTGCCTGATGAGACAGAGTAATGACGGATACACCCTCAAATAAAGATGGAGACTGTGAGCTCACACACTCACAAAATCGTAGTTTCACAGTGTTTGTGAGGACCGTCAGTGATGAACCCGAACTGAACTCAGCTCACTTCTTTAAGGTGGAATATCAGTGTGTGTGTGAGAGAGGATAAGAGGCACAGCTCGAACTGATTTAAGGTGGAAAAACACCATTTTAGATCAGCCAATTGATCCTCTATGAGGCTGATCAGTTGGAGAGAGTATCAATAGCACTCTGCAGCACTCACTGTTACTGGTGTTTTATAACAAGCTGATATATATATATATATATATATATATAATTTTATTGGCAAAGCTTACTTGTACAAGACAACATTTTTAGGATTCAGTCATTTAAGTTATTTAACACTAACTCTAAGTTGAAGTATTTTCTCATTTTGCACAATGATTGAATATTACATACATTAAAAAGCGTCAGATATCACGTCTCCAGCTGCTGGTGGGCCGTCATGATCAGAGTCTGCAGGATATGATGCTAATTCACCACAGAGGACACCCGATTTTCACGAACATTACGTGGAAAAAAGTGGATTATCAGAAATGTTACATATGTACATTATTTAAGTGGATTTGTTGAAAGTTTACGTTTAGATTATGGTATGTAAAAATGTAAAAAAGAAAAGAATATATAAAGATATTCTTATATATTCTTTTCTTTTTTACATTTTTACATACCATAATCTAAACGTAAACTTTCAACAAATCCACTTACAAATAACATTTCTGTCACTTGCAGAAACATTTTTCTGGCTTATAACATCTCATCTGGTCGATAACTGATACTGACGCTGATAATCCACTTTTTTCCACGTAATGTTCGTGAAAATCGGGTGTCCTCTGTGGTGAATTAGCATCATATCCTGCAGACTCTGATCATGACGGCCCACCAGCAGCTGGAGACGTGATATCTGACGCTTTTTAATGTATGTAATATTCAATCATTGTGCAAAATGAGAAAATACTTCAACTTAGAGTTAGTGTTAAATAACTTAAATGACTGAATCCTAAAAATGTTGTCTTGTACAAGTAAGCTTTGCCAATAAAATTATATATATATATATATATATATATCAGCTTGTTATAAAACACCAGTAACAGTGAGTGCTGCAGAGTGCTATTGATACTCTCTCCAACTGATCAGCCTCATATAGAGGATCAATTGGCTGATCTAAAATGGTGTTTTTCCACCTTAAATCAGTTCGAGCTGTGCCTCTTATCCTCTCTCACACACACACTGATATTCCACCTTAAAGAAGTGAGCTGAGTTCAGTTCGGGTTCATCACTGACGGTCCTCACAAACACTGTGAAACTACGATTTTGTGAGTGTGTGAGCTCACAGTCTCCATCTTTATTTGAGGGTGTATCCGTCATTACTCTGTCTCATCAGGCAGGTAAGGAGCTGCAGCCAGTGTGTGTGTGTGTGTGTGTGTGTGTGTGTGTAAGATTGATGAGGGCTCATCAGGCCTGGCAATCACTAAACTTTCTTTTCATTTCTCGCCGTCTTTGACTCACTCCATCTATCATTCTGTCGCTCTCTTTCTGTTCTATTTTTAGGCACTATTATCAGCAGGTGAAACATTTCCATATCAACACAAAGAACTCTGGGAAAAAAAATTAAAAATGGTTTCGTAACTAACAAATCAAGTTCCTGCTTACAACAACCACTCTATCTACTGACAGGTACAGTGTGTGTGTGTGTGTGTGTGTGTGTGTGTGTGTGTGTGTGTGTGTGTGTGTGTGTGTGTGTGTGTGTGTGTGTGTGTGTGTGTATAAAGCCACAGAAACACATCAGTGATCTACACTGAGTCGCTTCATCACCATGAACACACACACCAGTTTAATTTGATTAACACACACCGTCCTGATGACAGAAATACTCACTACAGCAACAAATGCTGATTAATCCGCCGCTGAAAATAGTCCCTAGCAAATGCACTATTTCCTTCTGTTTGAGTGACTTAAGGCCTTTATTTTGAAGCTTGACTTCCTCTGAACTAGAATTACCGCCTCGTGGTTATTTGCCTCCGCGTACCAGTTACAGTTTCCATCCATGTGGGTGAAAACACGGACGCTTCACACACAGGAGATCTCTACAGTCAGCTCAGTTTACAGATTAGTGTCACGAATTCAGCATCTGACCAAATGTCTCATTTCCCGAGATACGATGCTGAAAACATGATGATGTCACAGCGACCTTTGACTGTCATGACTTCATTATTTTATCCTGTTCGACATTTGCGTGAAATACATTTTCGGTTTTGCTGCTGCGGTGTAGCGTTCTCGCTCTGAACTCACAAATATGTCCGCTCTGTCAGCCCCACTCACCGCCATCTAAAGGATTTACACGACTCTAAAGCACAAACGTCTGAAGCACAGCAGGTAGATTTGATTCATCTCAGGATCCAGGTCCACTACATGAACATCAGCACAGACAGATATTCACCTGCAAGCCAACAGCACAACGAGCGGCCAAAAATCACCCGTATCACCTGTGTCGCGTCCACACAGGGTTTACCGCACACTTCACTACATCAACACGATGACCGCGAGATAACGTGCTGCAAAATGACCCCGAGAGGATGCTTCACGCAGACGTCCTGCGTCACCGCTGGGCTCCACAGTGACTTAAACGTGTTTCATAGCTGGAGGTAAACGTGTAATCAGAGCCCATAAAACAGCCTGCTTTTCGGAAATAACAGCTCATAGAGGGCTGATCGAACGAAGACGCATCGCGCCAAGCACAGCCGAAAACTCTTTCCTTTGGAGCGCCTGTGGAGCGGGCTCGTGCCCGTGGCCAAAAGTGGAAAAGTTGAAAATATTTGAACTTTTATTTGCGCCCAAAAAAAACGTCAGAAAAACGTTTTGCGCAGCATCAAGAGAGGAGTCCGACAGGAGAACTGTGCTGTCCTCTGGTACTGCTGGCAACGCTTTTGTAGTGACGCGTCTCGGTGTGATCGGCCCTCTACGATATAAACCGATTTTACAGCGAACACACATCCACACACGGACAGGTTTAAGACACCTCAGTGTTCAGCACGGACCATCTCCGTTAACTGTCACTACATCAGCCTGCTTAGCTGGTCTTACCTGTTGAGAGGTTGTCAGGTTGCTTGTCCTCCTCCTCTGTGACATCGCTGCGCTGGTATCAGCCTGGTCCTGTCCACACTCTGTCCACACTCTGTCCACACTCTGTCCACACTCTGTCCACACTCTGTCCATGTCATTGTTTGACGTTAACTTTGGCTGCTCCATTAGCAGTTAGCACTGTCCCATCATGCATCACCTGCTGGAGATCGGCCTCCGCTCGACTCTGTTCCCCGATCGTCCTCGTGTGTCCTGCGGTCCTCAGCCTATTTACTTCCTGCTTGACCTCTGACACTGCACGAGGGGGGAGACGACAACAGCCGGTACCACTGCACCTGGAAAACAACAACAACAGTCGATTAATAACAGTTATAAGATTAATTCAAAACTACTTTCTGCACATTTATTCGACTTTGTTAGGCTACACAAGTAATACATATCTCACTAAAAAAATAGTTTACACCTACGCAGTACCTTCAGTAATAATAATAATAATAATAATAATAATAATAATAATAAACCTCAACTTTAGTAAAGAAAGCAGTTATAACAGTTGTGTTGTGATAAAAATGAGTGAAATCCACTGATTAAATTCAGTCTTCTGCACCGTTTAGAGGGAAGACTTTGATATTCACAGACTGTGTGATGAATGACTGATTGCTTCTTCAAGCTGCTTGATTTTAGGGTTTTAGTGAAGGTTGGGTATTTTTGACCTTTAGATGTACGTAGAAAATTAAGACAACACAAGGGTCAAACATGACACTGAAACGGGGTAAAATATAGTTAAAGTGATTTTCTAAATGATTTGTATAAAAGTGAGCCCTGGGTTACTGCAGTCCTAAAATACTGCAGTAAAGTGCTGAGACGTGCTGCTCCCTCTCCGCGGTTAGTCAAAGCGGGTTCAGGTGATTGAACAGGCCTGTGTTACAGCAATCGAACCTGTGTGACCTTAAGGCCACAGGTGAGCGTCTCGGCACGACCATCAGCTCGCATTAAGCGCAGCTCTCAAGGTAAAAGTGCTTTGTTAGTTTTCGTCTGTGGATGGGATGATAAAGCGGCGGCGCTCCGAGGGCTCGCGGAGGGAAATGAAGCGGAGGGCGGCCGCCGAGTCAATTTATTTCACCTGGAACATGCAGAAGGAGCCAGAGGCCATGTTTTATCAGAGAGAGGAGAACGCTGAGGGAACAGAGAGGACGGGAGGCGCGGAGTCAGTGTTCATAAATTAAAGCTGGAGGAGACGCAGGCGAGGAGGAGATAGAGGAGGGAAGAGTAGGCAGGTAATGAAGTGAGGAGGTGGAGGGGAGGCGCACGGAGCTCAGAGGAGGGGATGTTTGCTCTGTTGTTTCTTGTTAACCTCCAACAGCCCATAATTCAGGCCTCGGGGGGAAGTCTCGTATCGGCGGGGACAACAATGCTACACATTAACCGGCTGGCTGCGGCGGCTGATTAGCTCGCCCTGCAGGCCGGCTGGAGGACGAGCCGCGGAGCTGCTGGCCCGCTCGCTGCTGGTACTCCTGATAATTAGCGGGTGTGTTTGGAGGCTCAGTGGCTTGATTCAGCCGGCAGCTGGAGGTGTGGGGGGGGGTGATTAGACAGTTTACGCGGCGGGCTGAAGTCCTCGTAAACAGTGACCGATGAGCTAAACGACACGCTGGCTGTCTGAGGCTCAGACTGGAGGGAGGAGGAGGTGGACGGCGAGTTCAGGAGCTGCAGACCGGACCTCCTCTGGTATTCAGTGGATATATGTCCTCTTTTCGCTAGTTTCTATAAACCTATTTTATTGATACAGTCTATGATATCGACTCAATCACAACAGTTTATTTCCAATAATAATTAAAAAAAACTGTTCGTCATATTAGCAGAAATCAACATGTTGGCGTTTTTAGATATTTCATTTTAAAGCCAATAATAGTGATTATTAATAATAGTAATAAATAGTGATGACGCCGATATTATCATGCATCCCGAATATATGATTACAGGGGCACAGGGTTCTTTAAAGACAGTCTATGTCCAGAAGTCAAAATGTCCCTGGCTGCTATATTCGTCCTCTTTGGTGGACCGTATAGAGTCAGTCACTGACACTTTTGTTGTGTGCAGCGACTGTAAAACAGTCAACACTTCTACGTTTATTCTTCTATTCCTTCAGGTTTATTAAAGTCGACCCCGACGGCGAGTTACATCGTGTAACTTCACACGAGAGATGACTGACACAGCAGCACGCTGAGCTGAAAATGACTTTCACTCATCTTGTTTTTTTCTGACTCAAACTCGCAGTTCACTTTAACGAGTCCTCTCTCTGAACCTGCTTTCAAAGATGGAGTCGAACCCTTTGAGTCTGTGTCTGTTCTGCAGCGCTGCCCTCAGGGAGTCTGAGAGAGCTTTTGTCCACAGAGACTCCCTGAGGACGTCTGCAGGACACTGAGACGGAAATCACAGAGGAGCGTCGCTTCAACACCTCCTCTCAGATGGATTATGGTGCTTTCAGACTGTCAGAGTAACAGCGGTGACGCAGAATAACTGTCCTCAGCTCCACGGAGGGTCCGAGTGTCAGAGGACAGATTCAGGTTTATGTGACCTCGAATGTGATTCCACTGTAGTTTAGTTTCAGCATCCAGGTGAAAAAGACACTGACACAGTGATAAAAGACACGAAGAAAAACATTTAGGTTAAAAAGTCAACTGCATGAGAGCAGACAATGAAAAGAAGTAAGTAAAAACGTTTGAGTGTTGGAGCTCTGATGGCACCAAAAACTGTTACTGAAGCTGTGAGAACATAATAACCTGCAAACACAGGGGATTGTGGGTACAGAGATGTTTCTGTCTCACAGCCAGCACAGCAAAATAAAGTCCAGAACCAAAAATAAAGGTGCTAACTAACTACACTGTTCCCACTGGAGAACTTTTCCAGGACTTTTCAAGGATCCATAATAAAATTTTTATTTCAGAAA
Source organism: Plectropomus leopardus (assembly GCF_008729295.1). Classification (NCBI taxonomy): domain Eukaryota; kingdom Metazoa; phylum Chordata; class Actinopteri; order Perciformes; family Serranidae; genus Plectropomus; species Plectropomus leopardus. Next base: position 1,165,431 of record NC_056481.1, read on the forward strand.
AGCATGTGCTTCACTGTTGCAGCTCTTGCCTGTAGTACTTTTCTAAACACACCCACCCACACCCACACACACACACACACACACACACACACACACACACACACCTTCTGGAAGCTTTTTAAATTTTCACATACTTGTGCTAATAATTATTAGTGTATTTCTATTTTTATATTTTTACAAACTTTTCACACTCAGCAAATTATAAATATTTGTTCACATACTAGGACTTATTGTTTTTAATATTTATATTTTAATCTTATATTTTTACGCAGTTTTCGCACTCTCAGCACGTTATAAATATAAATTATTTTTAAATATGTAAACACTAGTGCTAATTGTCTTTAATATTACTGCATTTAAATTTTATATTTTTACACACTGTAGACACTTAACACATTATAAATATTTATAATTTATAAATATTCACATACTAGTGCTAATTGTTTTTATTATTACTGTATTTATATTTTATATTTTTACATACTTTGTGCTGGTGCTTATTTCTTCTTCTTATAATTCTTTTTGTTTGGCATTAATGAAGTATTTCTGATATTTTTTTAGAGTGTACTCAGCCGTCTCTGGAGTGCGATGTTACCAAAACTCTCGTTACCTAAACTCTGTCAAGCTGCTACCGAGTCATGTGACTTTCAAGGCTCATAATTTGGCAGCTTTGAGCTAAACGAGCCCGATACGAAAAAAAAGTCTGCTGTGTTTCAGGTGTGATCACACTCTGAGACACCACAAACACACACTTCCTGTCTCACCTCGTTGTTGTGTGATACTTTTCTTCCTCTCGGCCAGTTTGCACGTGTTTACTGTTTAATCTCTCTCTCTGTTTCCCTTTGAGATGCATAAAAAACATTTTTGCTCCAACAGAGCAGAGCAGTGAAATGCCCAGAGGGTCAGACTGGAAAATCTGTGAACACTCACAATGTGCAGATATGCTGCATACTGTTACCGCTGAATAAAAACACTGCTGTTATTCCTTATTTAATAGCATATTTTTTCGGATGTCAAGGATTTTCTGCCTGTAAAATTCTTCAGAAGGTTTTCTGAAACTCGGCAGATAAAAAACAGTTCATCACAGCTGTGTTTATTTATTCTGAAAAGAGTCAATTTAACCAGGATAAATAACGGCGGCGCAGTGGTGAAGCCTCGCTCTGCAGTCATGTTCAGGCCACCATTCAAAATCTGACTGACTGCATCGGTAATGACGTGTTTCTTTACGTACAAACTGAACAAAGCAGCAACGCTGGCATTGAGCATTAATAAAAAAGAACATGCGCCCAAACGAGGTCTGTGTAAAACTTAAGCCAGAAAGACGTGACCATGTGTGATGCTTTGATGACATGTCTATAAATATCTGCAAACTGAGAAAACGATGAGATTCAGGAGCGAGTCATTGCTGTGTTTACAGCCGTTCAGCGCTCCCAGATTTTACCAACGATTTTAAAAACATTTAGAAACTTTCCCATTTAACTGCAGCACATTTCCATGACTGTTTTACGTAGTGTAGAAAAGATAGCAGCAGATCACTGGACGCAGAAATGGACTGGTTAAGAAGTTTCTCTTGCAGTTTTTTTTTTTTTTTTTGATGTATCAGGACTAAAGGCTGCTGCCATCTAGCGTTGGGAAATATGGCTTTAAAATAATATTGCAATATTATAGGCTATATTAATATTAAAGGCTATATTGCAATACACGATATATATCTCGATAGACTGCAGTTACAGTGAGCAGTACACCAGCAGTGCTGTTACACAAGCGTGCCCAGCAATCAAATAAGTGATTCATTTATTCATGATGTTTAATTTCGGTGATTTGTGGGACGGTGCTCCGTTACATTAAATGTGATTGTGATTGTTCAGTTTGGTGTTTAATTCTGTAATCTGCAGGTTGATCTGAGTTGTTCATTTAAGAATTTGTTTGCAGACTGGTTGGCCTTTTTGCAGAAACTATATTTAGGTTTAGCTTAGGTTTAAATTAAATGTTTTAAAGGACTCGGGCATGAGGGCATTATTAAGTGACTGATTGATGTGGTTTGTGATTATGACTCAATAACATCACTGATTTTGCTAAGAATTAAAAGCTTAAGAATAATTTGACAATTATTGCAAAAATTTCTAAAAAGAGCATAAGTATTATTCAAAATAAAGCAGGAAAACAGTTTTTGTAATTTCAAAACTTTTCCGGGAAATTTATTATTTCATTATTCTGGAGATTGCCCAAACAAAAGTGTATATCTTAACACAAAACATGATCATTTTCTAACTATAACCAGGTGGTTTGTGTACCTAAACATAACTACACTTTTACCACAGCATTGTTGAAATGTTGCTGCTGCGTAATTACGTACAGATGTAATGTGTCCTTGGCTTGCAGAAAAGTACAATGCAAACATTTATTCTAATGATTCGGTAAAACTGTGGCTAGACGCAGTTCCAAGACCTGAGCAGAGTCTGACAAAAGCAGTTAAAAATATTGAAGCTCTTTCAGTGTTTCCTCTAGGATTTTTTTCAGCAGCGGGGGCAGGCTCTCCGGGGAGCCGTGGCGGCGTAAACAATGACGTTTTTTAAAGGCTGAACGTAAAAATAAAAAATAATAACAAAAATTCAACAATAAAATAATAAAAACAATAAATAATAATTTCTTGATGGGGCTGTAATCAGTGGCAAAGTTTGCACCCGGGCTCAGAACAATGGATTTTTCTTGGTTTTTTGTAGAGCAGCTCTAAGGCTCTGTTGTACGGAAATTCCCCAAGAGGCCCGCTGATGCTCAGCAGCATACATGCTGCAGGGTGATCCCCCTGCAGCCTGTTTCTCAAGTCAGGCTTCACCTACAAATAGAATGGGGGGGGGTGGTATCTACCCCAAAGAGTAGATACGGAGCAAGATAGTTATCTGCCTCAGCACTCGCGACACCCAACGCAGTGCAGGACTGTGCTGTGATGTGGCGGTGGTGTATTTGGCAATTAAAAAAAAAAAAAAAAAACGACATTTGAAGGAGCGGCGGGCCGCCACTCCTAAATGAGTGTAGAGGAAACACTGTCTTTGAAGAAACAAAAACCTGGTGGCTGAAGTGATGCAGAAACATCAGACGCAGGATCTAAACCAGCAGAGGAACAGGACGACAGGATGTGATGTTTAGCTTAAAAAGTACCGGTCCTGCTCCTGCTATCAGCTATTATTCTATTAAAATGCATACCGCATCCATCCCGACTCCAAACTTTGACAAATCTCATTCAGTCAGTGAGAAGCTGCTGGTTTTATACACTTCTGAAAGCTTATTGTCAGCGCTGGCGGCAGCCAAACTGTCACTCAGTGTGTTTGCTGAATGTGAGAAACAGTGTTGAGCGTGTTTACATCATCTGAGCAGAGTCGGACAGTGTTTGTGATGAAAGCAGCCTCATGTCACGGCTCATTGTTGCTCATCAACAGACGCTGACACGGTCACAGAGACACGTTACAGATGATGAAACATTTCCTTTCACGCCTCAGACAGACTGTGAAGAACTGTTTATGATGATAAACAGTTTGAACTGACCAAGAAAAAAAGAGGCTTTACACTGACCTCATGTCTCAAAAACAGCAGAAACAGAGAGTGTTGACTGAAACGCTCAGTGAGAAGAGGAAGATAAACCATCTGTTCACATCAGAGCACCAACTGGGCAGCGGCTACATCTGCAATCTGTTCAGCAGCTACAACTGAAACTTCTCAGATGACAACAGCAAATCCTTTGAGTGGTTAACTCAGAGGCGTCATTCTTATTTCAGCCAAAGTCCAAAACCAAAAAACAAACACTTTGATATAAACGTCTGCTGACAGGACTGAGTGTCCACAGAAAATAGAAAAAGAGCCAAAATCTCATTTTATCCAGACTTGGTTGAATATGATGTGAACCCAGTGATTCTGCAGAGGAAACACAATTCTATAACTATTAAAAAACTTGGTTAAAATCTTAAAATACCCAAACAAGAGTGCACAGTTGACAGGTAATGTGGTTTGTTTACATGAGTGCACAGCTGACAGGTACAGTGGTTTGTTTACATGAGTGCACAGCTGACAAGTATAGTGGTTGTTTACACGAGTGCGCAGCTGAGAGGTACAGTGGTTTGTTTACACCAGTGCACAGCTGACAGGTACAGTGATTTGTTTACATGATGTTACAGAGGTCCAAACTGAACTGATTCAGTGTGGACAGAGACTCCTGCTTGGTGTAAAGACACTATTGTCTGATTTTCTGTCGCTCGTATTAATATTTCATTAGGGTTTTTTTATCGTCCCTTGTCTCTCTGTGTTCACCTCTGTCTGTATCAGGAGTCTCTTACAAGTTTATCTTGTTGTCTATATGATCTCAGATCATTAAGTTGTCCCCATCTTCCTTGTCCTCACTCAGGTCTCATCTTATCCACTTCATCCCAGCAGTCGATTTCAGCAGGTTAACATTTAGAGCTGCAGGAAGATGACGCCTCAGCTCTCAAGTGGCCGCAAACAGCAGAGAGGAGGCGTGGAGCTGAAATGAGGCCGATTTGTACAAGTATTGAATACAGAAACCTGTAGTATTTTGTCTTGAGGGCGATCAGTGAGGAATTATGTGTTTCTTTTCTCCTCACATACACACACTTGACTCAGTGAGTGTGAATGGGATTTCTAAAATGGCTTTTATGGCCCAAACGAGCCGAGTAGCAGCATTAGAGGAGAGATGCAAAGAGCTAAAATCGCAGCGCTATTGACGGTGAAAAGCTGCTCGCCGCTTTGTCACATTGTTCTCCGCTGAATCAATCTGAGCACTATTGACGGGAAGCTGCATTGAAGGAGGCGAAACCGAGAACAGCGGATGAGAAAAGGAGAAACAAAAGGACAGAAAGAGTCCGTTAAAAGACGAGTGGTGTTCGGCTTCAGGGAGAGAAAAACAGAAACACTTATTTTCTTGTGAGGCGGCGACTGAGGCTGAAAGTTCAGTCAGCTCGAGTTGTTTGGTGTGAAAAACTCTGCTTTGTTTTGCTGTTGTTGACAAAACTGAACTCTAAATATTAATAAAACATCTAATGTGTTACTGAAAACACGTCTTCACAAAAACAGCAGCAAACTCAAAGAAGCATCCACGCTGTTGGAGGGAGGCTCTGATGTTCACCGCTTTGGTTCAGACTGAAATATCTCAGCAAATATCGGATGGATTGATATGAACTTTTGCGCAGGTATTCACGATCCTCTGAGGATGAATCCTTTTAACTTGGGTGATCGTCTCACTTTTCCTCTGGCACCACCCACAGGTTGAAAACCTGCAGTTTTGAGTGAAATATTTCAACAAATGTTGAATGGATGCCCTGAACTGTGAGCTTTAGAGGTGCAGGAGGATGTTAATTCTTTTAATACAGCCAGGTTAGCCATTTCCTTTGTTTTCAGAATAGATGTATTAAAAAAACATACAGTGTTTGAAATCTGAGAAAATTGGTTTGATGGGAAAAGGCAATCAGCAACTTAACGTGAAATATATGAAATATCCTGCAAATTGGAAAAAAAAGAAGTTAAAGGTGACCAGAAAAATAGTTTAGAGAGAGAGAAAATAATTTGAAAATTATCAAATATAGGGAAAAATATCCAGAAAGCTATATTTATAATTAAACATTTAAAATTAGGCTACACAAAAAAAAAAAAACGTACATATGGTATAATTTTTTTTCAGAACTTTTTTTCAGGTCGTCTATTGTTTTTGATCTTTTACTTTACTTTTTTTAAGCTAATTTAAGGTAATTCTCTTCTAAATCTTTATTAATTCCTTGCTAATTTTTGGGTCACATTTTATAATTTATTTTAAGGTCACTTCTCGTTTTTGTAACTTAGTAAGAAATGTTCCTCAAACTGCAAGATATTAGTAGATTTAGGGAAAAAGAAAAAGCAGGGGAAAATATTTTAATTTTCTTGTACTTATTCATTTATTTATCTATTTTTTTTTTTTTTTTTTCAAATGTCTTATTAATTTTATGATAACTTGTTAAATTGCTCTTTGCCTTCTTCCCATGTGTTTGAAAGAAATTAAGCTGATTTGTTCAGGTTTTAAAGGATTAACACAGCCTGTTTGGAAACTTTAAGATCTCAGCTGCAGTTAAAATAAAGTTCTGTGCTCGTGGAAAAGCTGTTGGCTGCATGTGGTGACGACTAAAGGGAGAATTTTAAGGGGGGAAAGGGTTAAAGGGGGTCATAATCTCCCACAATGAGGTGACATGGTTCATCACTGTTTACTTGTTTTCCTGCAGATGGAAGAAGGAGCGCCGTTAGTATCCCAGCCGAGCTCCTCGGCTCCTCAACGTCAACATCAAGACTGCAGCTCCTCCCGTCTCACTGCGAGGAGAAGAAAAGCACTGATGCTCTCCTCCTCCGTCTCTGGACACCTTCCTCCTCCTCCTCCTCCTCCTCCTCCTCCTCCTCCTCCTCAGGCTGTTCTGAGCCCCGACAGGTTAGGAGGAGCTCACAGGTGGATTCAAGTCCGGTTCACACGGTGTGACTTTGGGCTGTCCCAGATGGAAGATGACCACGGTGAGAGAAACGTGGCGATATTTAAACATTAACGATGGTCCTGCGTCTCACAGTGAGAGCGGTTCATGGATGGTTGTTGTCACAGTCGTGCATCCAAAGACAACCTGGGATAATGGCCGTGTTCACACCAAACGCGATCAGAATTTTCACGTCACATTACTCGCGCGTACACGGCCGCTGGAGCATTTTTGGAGCATTTTGCAAATAGTGAAAATTCGGCAGCTGAGGTTGTGCTTGCATTAGCTTGGAGAGGCAGCTAACAGCTAACGTAGTTTGCAGTGAAACACAACATAAAACTGGATGTAACCATGTAAACACGCAGGCTCAGTACTCTGAAGCACAGTGAACCGAGACGCTAACACTTTATTTATCAGACTTTCACAGCACATTACACGGCCTCCACTGTTTACTTTTCACAATAAAAGACCAACCTATTGCTCAGAGCGTTTTGCTAGAAGAAACTCAACAAAAATAGCTTAAACAAGACACAGGTGTATTTTCAGAGCCTACAACGTAACTTTATAGCTTTGCTCACTGATCTCTGTGCCCCTCAGTCCTAATTTATTCTGTCTCTGTACAGCACTGACGCTGAGTGAAGCTCCGTGTGTCCACAGACAGACAGTTTATTCTTCATTTCTAAATCTCAGTAACATCAGGAGAATCTCAACTAGATTTTAGCGCTGATAGAGTATTGCAACACAGCGTCACACGAAATTATCACTCAGATGAAAAATTTCAACTTGCAACGTGATGTTCTGCTGCTCCGTCTGTGCCCAGAGTCTGCTCTGTGCTCTGACAGTGTGGTACAATCATTAACTGAAGGGTATATCATTTCCAACTTGGACATATCACATTTTCTGGGATCTTTGCTTGATAACTTTAAGCATTAGTTACTTATTAAAAATAGTTGGCTATTTATTTTAATTAATTTAATCATTGAAGCTCTAGTTCTTAAACTGATCTGCAGAGCTTCTGCCTCCTCAACTGGGGGACAAACCAGCATTTCTGTTCTGCATCTGTGTTTTAAAAGGTCATCAAAAAGCCTCACCAGGGTTGATCTTTTTGTATTCGTGGTGCTGAAAATGCTTCCTGACAAAACGTCTCAGACTGTCTGGTGCCATGTTAACAGGTGCAGGAGGAGTTTTTTTGTGTTCATGAAGTGAACATAAATAGTGAGTTCAGGGACAAAAACCATGCTATGGATCAGATTAAAAGTGTATTTTCGTATATCTGTCAGAGGTTTAGTTGACCCTGTGAAACATGTCTCCCTCTCTCCTGGTCGGTGATGGACTTTGAGTTTGAGGGCTGAAAGGAGACATTTTTCCGTCTAATATCGGCGTGTCAAGCGAGATGCAACTCAAATGGTCTTTTAATGGTCTGCTGTCAATTAGAGGGAGCCAGAGAGGAACGATTGGTCTCCAGAGGAGGACGGAGCATCAGGGGTTGGAGGAGAGGAGGCCAAAGTAGGGATTAGGAAATGACAGGTGGAGGTAAGAGAAGGATGGATGTAACAAGGGCAGATAAATGTGGGGTAAAGGTAAGGACTAATCAGGTCAACTTTACTGAAAGCAGTTACAAAATCCAGCTGCTGAAAACACATCCTGTCATCAACAAACTGAATTTGGACCAGAACCCCACAATGTTATTGATGTTATTAAAGAAATACTAAACATCCTCCACTTTGTTTGGCTACAGTCACAACAGTAGTTATCAGCTGTAGATAATCCAGTGACATCGCCAAGACAACAAA
>NC_056481.1:1178717-1236217 GCF_008729295.1 Plectropomus leopardus
AATAAATCAGAGCCACAATCAATATTCACTTTGATAATTACGTTCTTTAAAGATGTTACAAGCTGATTTCTTTACTTCATTAAAATATATTACACCTGTGGCTGTCCTTCCTGTTGTCACAGCGCAGATGATGGATTTTAAAGAGTAAAATGAAATACTTTCCTTGAAATCAACCACATGAGGTCAGATTATGTTACAAAAGTTCAGCTATGTCATCAAACATACACACACACACACACACACACACACACACACACGCACACACACACACACACAGTTCAGTGAGTGTATGGTTGGATACAGGTAGAAACTCCCAGTGTCAGACTGCAGTCACATACAGGCGTGTTTGTGTCAGTAATCATATCAGATAATTGAATCATTAAGGCTGTACGCCCCGCAGCCTCGCCCCCCGAGCTGCCAGCATCACCGCATGTTTCAATTTCCAGCCGAAACATCTCTGCGAGATGCTATCAGACGGGGAGACGGACGCTGTGATACCAAAAGATTTTTTAATGTCACCTCAAAGAGAGAGCAGCAGGCGGAGAAGAAGAGCGGCCGGGCCAGCGGGACACCAGTCAGGAGGTGGAAACAGAGCCCTTTTTTGGGAGGGTTCAAAAAAGATGATACAACGTTTTGTAAAGTTAAAGTTCAAATTACGACTGTCTGAATGGATTAACGTGAGAGTGACACTCAACTTGCCCCCAAAACCATTTTCTAATTCACAATCAAAATAAAGTGACTGACACTGTGATCAGTTTTTGTTCTTTTAGTCTCCATAAGGTGTCAGAGACATAAAACAGCATCAAAATAGAGCCTGTTGATCAAAAAAAGAGCCAGAGGAGGATCCCCCCCGACAGAGGTCCTAGATAAGACACTAATGTCCTAAAATCATAGAAATGTCCTGAAATACTAGAGTTATTTTTTTAAAATCCTTTAAGTGTCTTAAAATCCTAGAAATTTCCTAAAATCTTAGAAGTGGCCTAAATCTTAAAAAATGGCCTGAAATCTTAGAAATTTCTTTAATATTCTACAAATTACCTTAAACCCTAGAAAGTTCCAAAAGTCCTTGAAATGTCTTAAAATCCTAAAAAAAAAAAAAAAAAAAAAAATCCTAAAATCCTATAAATTAACTAAAATGTTAGAAGGTGTCTTAAATCTTACAAAAATGTAATTAAATCTTCCTCAAAATTCTAGAAATGTCCAAAAATCTTAGAAATGTCCTTAAATTCTAGTACAGTCCTTTAATCCTGGAATGTCCTTAATGCTAGAAACATCTTAAATCCTAGACATGTACTAAAATCCTAGAGAGGTCCTTAAATCCTGGAAATGTCCTTTCCAGGACTAAGTTTGATTCATTTTTAAAGCAAACTGCATTATAAGGGAATACTGACACCAATGCACACTGATCAATAAGATGAATCAATTACCAGGGAGACTGTGAATTTAAGGAAACATGTCGGGCACGTGCAGCTTTTTAAACCACTCCCACAGAGCGTCGTGGAGGCCGGTGTGTAGACGAGCATGCACAGGGAGAGAGTGGAAACAGGAAGCAGTTAAACAAAAATTACAGCACAGAGCGCTGTATCGATCCAGACGGCACCGGACCTGACAGAGGAGGAGAGCGAGTCGATTTTTTGGTCCAGTAACTATCACTCCCTGGAGGATGCAGGCCATGTAATAATCACAAATAACACTGTTTGCAAGAGACTCAACTCAACGAGGTGCAGCGGTGAAAGTGGCATCTGCTGACCTCCTGCAGTAAAAACCAAACTGCACCGACAGACGAGGCCAGAGCTGAAACGTTTTCTGACTTCTGATCCGCTCGCTGCAGATATTTCTGTTTCACCCACCGGAGCTCAGTTCAATGAAAGGTGAACAATGTGAGCTGTTTTCACGAGCGTGAATATAAAAACTCACATCTAGAGCGAGGTTTGTTGTCGACAGATGGTGGTTTCTCAGGAGTGATACTGATACTGATATATCGTGATATCGTGTATTGCAATATAGCCAAAAATACTTAGGGAGAGAAAACAGCGGCTCAGAGGATGTGAGGAGAGAAACACACAAAAGGAAACAAGCTGTTGTCTGGACGCAGATGAAACCGAGAGAATAAAGAGGAAGAGGAGAAGATGAAAAGAATAACAACACCGAAACAGGGTGTAATGGAAGAAGAGACGAGCAAACAGAAAAGAAGAAAAAAGGGACTGCTGATGTGGAGAAGAGTCCTAACTCCTTTTGAAATATTAATGGTTGTTGGCCGAGGTGTGAACATCAAACAGCCGCCGCCAAAAGCATATTTTTCAGCGGCCGCACGCTTAGTCACAGCCCACAAAAACATACATTTTATACTTAATCCAACCTTTTCTGCGACACCACCCGGTGCAGAATGGTCCGTTCCACCATGAATAGTGCATGACAATGTGTCGGCAACCTTTAGAGAAGAGCTGACGAGAATTCAGAGCGGAAAGCCGAGCGCCGATTCTGCTCCCTCTATTCAGCCTTTCCTCCTTTCACTGCAACTTTTCCAGTCCAATACAGGCTGTATATATATATGTTCAAGGCCATTATTTCTCCTCTGCTGTCCTCTCACACTGGACCCCAAATTAGTTTTTGTTCCCGTTAACAGAGTCTCCCCACAGCAGTGTCTTCCACCTCCATTTCACGCCACACAAGAAAACAACAAACATAATTTTTCTGGATTGTTTTTTTTCATCAGTGGCTTCTCAAACTGCAGAGTAGTTTTTCACAGGAGGACAGAGAGCGAAAGAACAGCTGAGGAGGACAAACGTGGGTTTATTTAGAGTCGCAGCTCCGCAGAGCTTCAGACTCCCTAAATATGTTTCAGTCTGTGTGACAGCTGGACCAAACGTCAGGGCTACAATTTATTACACAAAAATGTTTACACTGAGGTGGTTTTCAGGCAATTCTAAAAAGCCATATTTCACAAAACTGCAATGGAAACATTTTTTTGGGCTTTTATCAGTCACATGGTGTACAACAAAGAGTCAGAGAGTCACTACAAGAGCTGTTACTGTATCACATCACTCAATCACTGAATCATTGACTACATCTCCCAGAAATCCCTCATACGTGGCCGCTCCCACGTATAAGGGGCTCGCCTTTCCATCACGGCTCCATAACACGCCTACGTGGCCTTGGATTGGAAATAATGACGGCTAGTTTAGTGGCTGCAATAGAAATAAAGCTGCTGATGTTTTGAACATCCATCGCCATGGTTACTGGGATGTTATCACCAGAGGAGAAGTCACACAACATCTCTCAGTGATGTCTGTTTGTAGAAACTGTGCGTGCTACTGTTTGTCATACACTGACTATGCAGAAGGCTTTTTTTTGTTTTTTGGTGACGGAGCTGATCTCTCACCTCACTGTCAGACAGAAAGCCTTGAGCACATTTCACAGTGTTAAACTTTCCTTCAGGTGTCTGCAGGTGTGAACAGAAAAATGACCATGGAAATGTCTTTTTAAAGGATTTAAGGGTGAGGGAGTCACGCGAACACATTAGGATCAGTATTAACACGTTAGGAAACGTGTTAAACGCTTCCACGCGGCTTCAGAGGTCACTGCTGGATGTTTCATCAGAAACTTATTTTTAAGATATTGTCATTCTTAGTCACGTTGATGTTAAGTGTGAACCGTTACGGAGATTTGTGAGGCGTGACCATCTCTGCTCCCCATCACTTACATCACATCTGTGTGCAGACGCAGATTTGAGATTGTTTTTTCTAACTGTTGACACTCCAGATGGAGGAGGCCATGTCTGAGACAAAACTGCAGCGTGTCAGAAACACCACCGCTCTGCATGAATCAAACATTCGTCCCGTACAAATCAAACAAAAACAAGATCTTAAGAAACATCTGTGAGCTTATTCCTTACAAATAAAGACGCAGCGTTCTGTCTGTTTCATGTCTGTGTTTAACAGTCCGTCTCGTCCTCCACCTCAGTGTGAAACCTCTCGTCTGTCCTCTCTGAACGCAGCCTGCCTCCGACATGTGAGGACAGACGTTTCAGGTTAATTCTGCGTGCGGCGAGCGGCCTCCCGCAGCTCCCCCCGGGGGACTCCGGGCGGCTGATAAGTCGGCGGCATCGACGGTTGAAACTGCCTCTAATCTCTGCTGGACAGACATGAACGGCAGATGGAGATAACGCTCCGACCCGGCTGAGCTCTCAACCGGAGAGAAGACACACGAGGAGTCCCAGAGGAGGAGATGAAGACGTCCAGGATGTCAGATGTCCTCTTTATCAATTCACCAATTCATCCTTTAGTCTATGAAATGTCAAAATACTGAAAAACGTCGATAAGAGTCTCCCAAAGACTTAAGTGATGTCTTCACATCATTTGTTTTGTTTGGCCAAAAGTCTAAAACACAAAAGTATTTCATTTAAGATGATCATCGCCTTTGAGAAGTTGGAAAAGTTAGAAATGTTTGGCTTTTATGCTTCATACACAACTGACATTATTATTTTGATTAGATTCATTTTAAATTGGATGTCTTGGCAATCAAATGACCAAAAAAAAACCAACAAACCTCTTTTGTTTTAACTCTCACTTCAAAAATCAGACTGCAGCAAATGTTGCTCGATTAAAACAAAGAATGAAAACTTGAGTCCTTTTTTTTAATTCAGTTATTTAAGAGGGAAAAAAACGTTACCAATTTTTTTACACCGGTATTTTTATTCTGTAACAGATTTTATAGATATATATATATATATATATAGGGTTTTTTTTTTCCAAAAGCCTTCTTTTCATGTCTGCACAATTTTAAGACTTTTTAAACATTAATTAAAGTGAACTGAATATCAATTAATGAATTCTTTTTTTGGTCTTTTTTGGGATAATGATTATTTCAACCGATAAACTGATCATTTCCAACTTCTTGAGGCCGATAAGATACTGATAAACGATAATTTCTTTTTATATGTTTTTCATTACCTGAGGCTATGAAAGGCTGAGATGTGCTGAGTGCAGATGAATTTAATTTGTATATTTTCATTAAAAAAAAGACATTTCGGACAAAAAGCTGGAAAATCGTATTTTTGTAAAAGAAAGTCATTTTCTAGAGCAAAATCAATTCCGTTTTTAGATTTGGGTTTTTTTTCCCCTCTTATCCTCTTCTGTCAACTTGAATTGTACAAAAATAATGCTGAAAATAATAATGTGTTTGAGTTACAGTGGAACTACAGAGACGAACGTTTCCCAAACTGTCAGGAAGCAGCAGCTACAGAACCGTCCCTAAGTCACGGCTTTGTTGTGATCTCTGCATACACCAGACAGACCGAGTGGACATCTCTGCGACTCTAAATTCGGAAACACCAGCGGAGACACTGAAGGAGACACCATTGGACAATGATAGCAGAGCAGATCAGTCAGCATCAGTAACTCGTCCCCGTCTTTGTCTTCGGTCCGCAGCCCGTCAGGTCTCACGGTGCGGGCTGGTCAGCAGGTCAGCAGGTCAATGATGAGAAACAGCAGGGGCGCCGAGTTTAGGATTATTTCTCTCTTTATTTCTTCATTTGTTATTTTCAAGGCAGAACATGAAGAAAGGGCGCTAACGGGCGCAGAGAATTATTATCAGTTTTTTTATGGTGCGACCAGCGGCGCCCCTCCAGCGTGTGGCGCTCTCAGCGACCTCCTATACCGCCTATATATATAGTATATTTCCTCCTTATTCACTGATGATCTAAAGAAGTCGCTAAATGTTTCTCCTGTTGCATTTTTTTTTTAAACAACGCCGCTGAGAGGCTCTGGAAAGCCGCTAAATAGCGATAAAGTCGGCACGTCAGTAGTCCTCTCCTCCCGTCACCCTGCAGATAATAATGCTGTTTCTCGGGAGTCAGCAGTTAATATTTGAATTCAGGGGGGATTTTAAATCATTTAAATTGAACTTTAAGTGATTCTTGTGCTGCTGTGATCTGATAAAATAATCAGTTTAAGAGATGTGAGTGCTTCTTGTTCCCTCTCTCCATCAGAGCAGAGAAATGGGTCTGCTCCAGAGGGACGGAAACCACAGAGGAGAGAGAGGAGGAATATTAACTCTCACCGTCCCTCCTTCACTTATTCTTTGCTTTTTATTAGCTCATTTTCCTCCGTCTCTCTTTTTTCTTTTACATCCATTTCTTTTTCTTCGTCCTCCTTCAAAATCCCTTTGGTCTCCCTTCCTCCAGCTGTTGCATCTTTTCTTTTCTTCCTCATCCTTTTTAGGTTAATTTTCTTTGTCTTTTTCCTCCTCTCTCTAAGTCCCTTTTAAACCTTTTTAAGCCTCCCTTTCATTGCATCACTCATCAGAGTGAGACCGCACAAGGCCACTCAACCTGGATCGCCCCCTGCTGTCTGACTCCAGTACAGGTCATAAAGCCCGCCCTCCATGTTCGTGAATGCTCATAGGCCAAACTAAAAACTCAAAGTACACGCCAAATACATTTTTAGCAAAGATGGTTTCTGTCTCTGAAGGTAGTTTTCATCCTGATGTTTGTACAAGTTTGGTTTTAGGGAGTACAGTGAACCCTCGCTATAACGCGGTTCACCTTTCGCGGCTTCGCAGATTTTTTTTTTTTACAGTGCATTTATAACAATGTTCTTCTCTCGGAGAAAGACTCCTGCGCAGCCTGCAGTTGAAACAGACGCTACAGCGCAGCGGAGTGAGGACGGAGAGGCACAGCTGGAGGGACTGTGAAATACGCGTGAGTGACAATGTTTCCAACCTTGTATTCATTACTATACTGTACGATATTCAAATTATTGTTTTACAATACCGTTCTTTAAACTATCATAGTTATTTGTAAGAAAACGTTAATATTTTTATTTCTTAAACAAATTTTGGGCCTGAAAACAGGTTTTGATTTTTGGTTTCATTCTACAGTACAGTATTGCATTGTAAAATAATAGTAAAAAATAAAGCTGACTACTTCACAGATTTCACTTATCGCGGGTTATTTTTGGAACGCAACCTCCCGCGATAAACGAGGGTTCACTGTAATTACATTATAAAAAAGGGCTCTTTTCAACCATGACTGACAGCTGTGACAGCCAATCTGTGCGCTCACATTCAATGGAGCTGCTCACGACTGGTCGGACAGGTGTTTTGGCGGGAACTCCCTCACCGCGGATATCGCTACTGTGCAGAATCCTGCTCTCATGACTTCACCCTCACAAGATGGCAGCACCTGTATGTCGGATATTTTAACCTCGCTTCAGCATGGCGTATACAGCACTCGTATACAGTCTATGGATACGAGAGGGTTAAACATGAGGCAGCTCTGTCCCTCCATTCTGCAGTTGTACTTTTTGTACAGAACACTGACCAGAGCAGTGACGCGGTGTTATGGCGAAAAGTACCGCCATGAACAGGAAGTGTTTACGGTGCTACTGTCTCATTTTGAATCCCACGTCCTCCCTCCTTCTTCCTTTCTCTGTTGCTCCATTTTCCCTCCTCCTCCCTCTGGTCCTTCGTCTCCTTTCCTTCACTCCCTCCTCCCTCTGGTCCCTCGTCTCCTTTCCTTCACTCCCTCCTCCCTCCCTCCTGATAAATGCTGATGACTCCTCATTGTCCCAGGAGCCTCTTTAGTTTCCTGTCTGCAGGAGGTACGGCGCCGTTTCGTGCGTGCTGTTTTAATGATTAAAGCGGTCCATATGGTGTCCTCCGCCTAATGACCACCGGAGGAGCCGTATGTTAACAACTACAGAGAGCCGCCGCTAAAATATAAAAACTCCTTCCGTGCTCCGGAGTGAGGCCGCCAATCCCGACAGAGCCCTAAGCCCCGCCCTCTGGGGGTCGTAAGGGCCTCTGATTGGAAGAGAGGCTCTTCAGAGCGGAGCTACAAGTGCTGCAGGGGGGTTGTTTACAATAAATACTTGTTTTCAGCAGCTGACTGTGTAACACACTGACATAACAAACTCACAGCGAGACCAACAGATTTGTGGTTTCCATGGTTACCACAGGCCACAAGCGACACCTTTTGAGGGCAGATTTTCACAGCGGGGAGTCTCATCGACATCAGGTTTGACATTTAAGTGTTTTATGTCCTGAGGACACTGTTGCCGGGCAACTGATAACAAACACACACCTGGAGTCTGTTTACAAAACTGGTTTTCAGTCCGTCATCGTTTTTATGAATGAAAGTGAAAATACTTATTCTGACACTGACATTAAAAAACACAGCAGCAGGAAACTCAGAGACGTGACGTCAGAGACATGACGTCAGAGACGCGACGTCAGAGACATGACGTCAGAGACGTTCCAGGTGGGAGTGCGTTGTTTATGACACAACATGTCTTTACTGTTGTCTACCACTTCTTCCTCTCCTACTGGTCAAGTAAATGTGCAGTTACTCTAAAGACATGTATTGAAGTTAAAGTAAAAAGACTTTCAGTTTCCTAAAAACTGCATCATCAACACGTCAGTTTGATAAGCAAACAGAAGCTAAGAAGACTTTAAACGCACCTTTAAACTTTGTGCTTCGCCATGAAAACACAATCGGCTGACCTCCCGTCCATCTCAAACTCTCCTCAGGCTCTGACAAAGACACACTGAACATTTTATATTTACTGAACACACATACACACACACACACACACAACATATCCTCCTTCACCCGCGCAGGTACACACACACACACACACACACACACACACACACACACACACACACACAGAGGCAGCGGGGGCAGCGACGTGGGAGGAAATACAGCTTTACATTTGGCAGCTGGCTGTCAGCGTTAAAGTGATGATGAAGAAAGAGCGGGACGCATTTTAATCAGGAGACAAAGGACAGACGGCAGGTAGCTTTAGCTTTTTGTTTGTGCCGAAGTTTTTAGGAAACGTTTGGTTTAGTTTTCATGAAGCAGCTGCTTCATCATCATATCCAAAATAACTTGTAACGCTCATAACGATGCTGTGATGCTTTATTTCCTCTTACAGTTCGGTAAACTATCACTCTGAGTGTTTCTGAATTATGCGTCTCATTCACCTGCTGTTAAGAGTTTTGAGAGTTTTACCGTCAGTGTGATTTTTGTTTTTTTTTTATGGTTTCCATCTGCAGACTGACTCATCCATCAGTCTGAGGAAGCTGTTTCTGATGTGACATAACGACACAGTTTGAGGTTGTAACTGGTGTTTTACAATGATAAACTATAAAATAATTACACCTGAGCCCTGAGGCTGCTCAAATTCACCGTGATGAATAAGCCATCATCCAGCTGGTTTTATGGAATAACTGAAACCAGTGGCTGCAACAGCCCAATCACCGCAATGAAATGTTGAAATTGTACGTTTCAGCAAACCACGTATATGTTAAATTTGTATGTGACGTCGTATTTGAGTTGACTCTGTCATCTGAAGGTGGAGCTGATGATGGATAACGTGACTACAAACAAGGCCGACATCATGACCAACAAACAGCAAAACCGGTTGTGTAGCTGACTGTTGCGGCGTTTCCATGGGAGATAGTGGTATCTTAAGATCAAATATGACCTACAGTAACTATGAGTCCATTGTGCCTAAACCTAAACACAAGATAACCATTGATTTTTGGGACCAGTGAAGCATGTTTTGCATTAACTAATCTCCTCTGATTCGCCTTCATACCATTTAAAACGATGATTGGATAATGATTGGTGATTGATCAAACGGAGCAATCTTATCTGCAGCTGCTCAGTTTATATTTCCTGCTCATCCCTGACACACCTGAGGAGAGCGAGTAATCATTTAGCAGGGAAACACTGTATCATGTATTTAAATGAAATCAGCAGACATTATTAACATTCAGTCAAACAGTATTTGATGTGATAAAACTGAAGACTTTTAATGAGTGTGTGTGTGTGTGTGTGTGTGTGTGTGTGTGTGTGTGTGTGTGTTTGTGTGTGTGTGTGTGTGTGTGTGTGTGTGTGTGTGTGTGTGTGTGTGTGTGCGCGCACGGAGCAGCAGAGAAACAGTGTGTAAAGACATGAAAAAGAGCCGAGAGGAGAAAGATCTCAGTGTGAACGCCTCGTGATTCTCATGTTTTAGTGAACAGAAACAGAAACGTGGGCAGAGCTGCTCTTTGCTCTCGCTGTTTTTAAATATTTGAAAGCCTTTTTTGCAAAAAGCTTCTCAACTGAGAGTTTAAACATTTGGAACGTCTGGCAAAAACAGCACTGAAAATATAAATATGCTTATAGCTGTTAATAATAATAATAAATCGGACACACACAGCAGAGCGTCACTATAAAGAGGAAGACGTGCAGCTTAATTAACTTCCTGCTGTTGGCCAGCAGGCATTCAGAGTATTTTTACACCTTTGGCATTTATCTGGAGAAGTACTATTTCAGACTATTTTTCTTTTGACACAGTCGTCATGTGAAATGTGTCTTTGAGCTGCAGGAATAAAACTTGAGCTGTGCAGAGTGACAGTGGGGGGGGTCTTTAAACCACACGCTGCTGTGACAGAAATAATGTCATCAGCTATTCATCGCAGATGTTAGACATGTAATAAGCGTGTTATTACCTGAAGCTCAGCCTGCCGGAGGGCTGACTGAGTGACAGGTATGTAAATAATTGGTGCAGTTTGTGGCCCTCAGGGCGAATACGTGAGAAAATATATTTTAATATCATATTTATTATAATCATCATCCATCAGGGAGGACGGGTGAAGCTGCAGGTATAAAAACCGTAAAAAAGAAACTGTATGTCTTCTATACATATATGTGCATTAATATGATGCAGTCTGTTACTTAAGCATTCCCAAAATTGCTTGCTTTGATTCAGGTTTTTCTTGTAATCATTTTTACACTATTCCAAAACCCGGTATAATGCTGCATTCATGTAATGTTGCGATGTCACAGTTTTAATGGGAAGACTTCTGACTTTGTTCCACTTCGTTGTCTTCATGTTTTCTGACGTTGGTTTGATTTCTTTCAGCAAAAAAACAGAATGGTGACAAGGCATTGATTAGATATTATCAAAAAAAACTAGGGGAAACGTTTTTTATAATTCTCTTAATTATATATTTAAAATTATTTTATAGTTATAGAAAAACAAAAATTCCTCTGACTTCATTGTGTTCATGAGCTTTGAGGTGGTAAAGTGGGAACAACATGGAAAATACAAAGAAGATGGGCTGCACTTTAATGCTGTTAAAACTGTTTTTCCCAGTTTATTCATTTATTTATTTCCAGTTTTTTATAAATTATACTATTGTTCATATATTTTGCATATTATATTTTATATATGTTATACATACTATATTTTATATAGGTGACTCTACATGGACAGCAGTTAACATTAATACCACACTACACTTTACATGTCATCAAAAACTCATATTTAACATGTAAATTCATAAAAAGTTGACCAAACATTGACTTTTGCCCATCATGTTTGCTTGCGTGCTACAGTGCAGTAAATGTGAGCTACAAGGAACAAAGTAACAAAAATATATATATATTTTTATAGACGATTGTTGACACTGTTTCCATGTTTTCTGCCATTTCTGCTCTCCTGAAACGTCACACAAACTCGACAACTGCAATTCTGGTATCATCGAAATTTCCTAATTTCGCACTCATAATTTCATCTTAGGAGAGACGTTCATGTACTCATAACTTGTAAATACAATATTTCCGAGGAGCATGTGAAGGCAGCGTTATTGTGCGTCCACGAACGCAATAACACATCTATTATTATCCATAAACTCCCTTTAAAGATGTAAAATTACCATCACAGCTAAGATGCCACTAAAGACCAGTCAACATTCATGACCTCCCACTTTCTCACTTCCTGCAGCCGTTATCTGATTTTGGTTAATTTAACGCTGCTGTTACAAACACAATCTGCCTTGTGTTTCTTTTATCTGCTCGCATTTGTGAGTTTTGATAAAAGTGGTTAATGAAAGCCGCTGAGGCTGACATGTCCGGTCAGGTGGAGAGAGCAGAGTAATAAAGACGGAGACAGATGACAGAGAGCGGCTCTGATTGAAGCAGAGAGGGTGAAGAAAATGTGATAAAATGTCTGGAGGCTGTAAAGAGCTCCGGGGCCTTTATCCCGGCAGAGCACGGCCCAATTTCACAGGAAATGGAAGAGGTGGGAAGCAGGTGAGGAGACAGAGTGGGACAGACACTGAAAATGGAATAAATTACCCCGTCCTCAGAGACAGAAATGAGTCGAATTGAAACCTCTGAATCCATTTTACTATTGAGAGCAGACGGACCGACGCAGGACTCGATTAGCATCGCAGCCCCAGATCAGAGAGAAATATGATAAATTGGTGCCGGAGTCAAGAGATAATGTGGTCAGAGTGAAAATATCTTCATGGCTGTAGTCGTCGCTGCCGCCTCCGCTGATTTAAAAAGCAAACCTGCCGTAACCCTCAGAGACACCTCTTCACCCACTTCAAACAAAAGCTGCCACTAATGACGGATAATAACCGCAGAAAATGGAAAATAATGGCTCAAATATTCAAATAAATATATTCTACCACTGCACTTTGACTCCATCCATCAATAAAAACACCAGCCTAAAAGCTGTCACGTCCAGGTGGTGGTTTACTCTTCCTCTCTGTTACTGGAGCAGTTTTTAACAGATGTTTTGACAGCAGAAACTGTCAGACTAAAATTTCTAACCTGACAGAAATCCATCTGACAGACAGACAGATGATCATTCAAACGATTAATCAGACGTCTCCACTCACAGAGATTTATCACCAAACCACAGCTGGTCTGGAGGAAATTTGGCCTGAGTCAGGACGACTGATTCTGGGTCTAAATCTGGTCAGTCTGAGCAGTTTCTGGATGCTGTAACGAAGCTTTTAGGACATTTTCTGGGTCTCGTGCTCCGAATCTTTGGAAGCGATCAGAAAATAGTAATCGCTTTTCAATAATGTAAAGTACATCAATCAACAAGTTAATGAAACCAAAGTCCAATCTGACAAACTGAATCCAGATTTTTATCCATCGCCATCCACAATGATGTGAAATTGATCTGAAGAAACATGAAGATCAAAAGATCAAAATGTAAATCAGGGTTTTTTTGGACACCAACTGTTACGTTATTCTACCAAAACAAACACAAACTGTCTTAAACATTTGCTGAAATATTTAACCAAAGTTTTGGGTTGGAGTTTCTTATATTCCAAATTATAAGTATTGACAGAGAGATTTAAATTTTTATCGGTTCCAAATATCAGTTATCGGTCTCATTAAATACAAATAATTGGAATTAGTGTTGGCCTTCAAAACCTAGTATTGACTGAAAAAAACGAACATGGACACCAACTGTCACATGTTCCTCCATTAAAACAACGTTACGTCTTCTTCTGCCAAAAAAATAAATGAATAAATGGACGCCGATGGTTTCTTCAACCAAAACAAACATGATTACTAAAATCAGTAGTTTGGCTAAAATGATAAAACTAGAGTTTAGTTTGAGTTACGTGTCACATTTGATTCTTTGTATTAATGTGCAGCAATAAAGTTGGCAAGGCAAAGGTTGTCATATCTAACAGGAAGGATGTCCGAAATCATGATTATTAGACCCCGAAAAGTATATTTACCCCTATGCTTTAAGGGTGTGTGTGTGTGTGTGTGTGTTGGATTCAGTGGCTGTATATAAAGTCACTAAATTCACAGCAAACTAAGTTCCTCTCGTGTATTATTTCGCTGCTCGACCAGCTTTCAGGCAGTCTGATGCGTTAAAACAGCACAGAGAGCTGATATTTACTGCCTGGTCTGTATTCCATGCATTTTTAATGCCCCGCTCATTTAAATTCAACTCTCCCCCTGTTTTTAAGATGGCATTATGCTAATGTCGCATTGTTTGTCTGGAAATTGATATGTGCTGCAGTGTTTTTGGTCAGGCCTCGCCTGGCCGTGCAGAGTTTACGTCTCGGAGGATCTGACTCGCATACGACTCAGAAATCACAGTCTGTGCTGTAAATCTTCAAAGAGAGTCGCAGCCAGGACGCAGCGCTGCTTTTACACATGTCCATAAATCAGTGCTGCTAATTATCCAGTTAATTAGAGCAGCGAAAGACCGATGAGAGAAAAGAGCGAATCAGAAGGGCGAACACTCGAGGGAGACGAGCTCCACCATGAAACCACATCCACCATCTTCCTCGGCTGCTGCCCGGAGGATCTGAAAACACGTTCAATAACGCCGGGATGTGAAGGTGTGAGGTCGTTCCAACATTTCAGCAAAATACAGACGTCTAATGACACAAAACTTCTCTCTCTGGGAGCTGAATCATCCACAGTCTCCTTCCTCTCCAACAAAAAAGAAAAACAAAACAGACCAGCTGATTTAAACTGAAAGAACAGTCAATGAACGAAGACACTTTTCCGCTGCAGCTCGTCACAGAGGAGCTGCTGACTACTCTCTGTCTGTCACCTGTGTTTTGTTTGTCCGCTCTGGGACCCTGTAGAAACATGGCTGTGCAACACGGCGATCACAGTAGACAAGACCTGCTCCCGATGCAGATATAAACACAGGATACACAGTATGGATGTTTTTCAACCGATATCGATACCTGATAACCTCCTGCTCCACAGGCCAATAGCCAGTATGATAACTGATAATTTCACCTTTTTAAACTTGAAAAAGAAGTGTGTAACCTGTAGTTTGTGCACACCTGAGGGTAAGAAAGACTACGATGTAGTCAGCAATGATTTCATATATTCAACATCCCTGACCTCAATAAATCTAACTGACATCACTATTATTAACACAACAAAAACTACAGCTCTGAATCTTAAACCACGCCAGCATCAGGCTGTGAAAAAGAGGGAGACAAAAGGCCCCATAATCCCACACTACAGATAAATGTAGTAAATATCGGTATGTTACAGTGAAATTACACGTGTAAACTGGCTGAGGAGACGATGACGCTCAGTGTTTCTGTGTATTTCTCTGATTAAACAGTGGAGTAAATAAAGTCCGCTGCAGACTCAAGTCTGTATGAACGGAGACAAACAGTGACGGCTGAACTCACACCAACAGGTCGGCCGGTCCACGTGACATCTGATTTATGGAGAGTCCGTATGATCGCGCTTCACGTTCATGAACTCATCCAGCAGCACAATACTACAGAGCAGAACAGCAATGTGTTATTGATAAACCTCACAGATTAACACTCGCCTCTAACAAGCTGCTCTGGCTCTCTCACACACACACACACACACACACACACCGCACACTGATATTTTAATGAAGCTGTCTGCCGTTCTTGTTTCGGCTCGTTCTCCGTGTGTTGTTGACATGTTGCTCTCACTGCATCGACTCCTCTCAGAGATCAGCAGTTTCGTTCTTGGATCAAATCAATCTTGTTTTGTTTTTGCTCTTTCAAACCTGTGCTCAGTTTTTTCGGCGCAGATATCGATCTCCCTGAGCTGCAGAGAGGTTAACAGAGGACGGACACGGAGGGCGAGGAGGCCATGACAGAGGAAGATGAATAAAGATAAAGTGAGGAAGAGGATATTACCTTCGGCTGATCTCCCATCTGGATTCAACACAACTTTTCGACGTCAGAAGCTGAAACTTCAGCGAGCTGATCTTAAAAATATGGGATGGAGGTCGGGAGGTTACAGAGGAGGAAGATGAGCACAAGTAAATCCAATAAGCTTCTTATTTTTTTCGTGAAAAGTTTTGTTTTTAGGTCGTCAATATTCTGTCCGAGCTGCTGTTTCTTTAAACTGTATTTTCTTTGTTCTTTAATGAAAGTCAAGTAAAGCAACTCAGTGAGCGGACCTGCAGAGGGACTGGACATATTCCTCTGTGTGTGTGTGTGTGTGTGTGTGTGTGTGTGTGTGTGTGTTTGTAAATACTGTATGTAAGTGTATGCACGTATATATGTTAGAGATGAAGCTCGTGAATGAACCCTCAGGGCCGCTTTGATATTACACACACTTGTATCGCTCTGCACTCAAAATGCACTTTTAAAAAGTTTTTAAAAATATTACACATTAATATTATTTCTACTTTTATTGAGTTTTTTTTAACCAGCATCAGTCCTAATCATAAATATCACATATACATAATATTCAGAATGTTAACCCTTTAAATGCCAGGTTTTTTTTCATGATGCTTCTATGTTTTTAGATTAATATCTTAGACTTGCTTAATACAATTTTGAGGTTATCATCCTTTTCTGTTTTTTTATCTTTTTCTGTTTTGTTTGTTTAAAATGTTCTAAATAAATATCTAATCTCAGGACGCACCTATTTATGGGCTGCATATCTGTATCGGGTGATATTTGATCGTTTTATCGTCTCAGGACTCCAGACTAACAGCATCTCATTGTCCCCGGGGACAATAGAAAACCAGTCTGGGATGAACAGAGATCTTCCTCAGAACGACCTCTCACGACATTCGTAAACAGGCCTGACTCAGGCTTATTTCAGTGGACTGAAGAAGGCTAAAATGAAAACCAACCCAAATCTTTTCTTTACTGAATTACTGAGTTTTATCACTTCAGCCTGCTGATTGTGCAGCGCTGCTGCTTCAGCACAGCTGCTGGAAATGAGCTCAGACACTAATTATCATTAGCAGAGAGCAGGGTAAAAAAATCCCATAATTAATGTTAATATGATGAATTCACAGTCTAGTGCAGGGACACTTAACCTGCTCTGCCTAGGGGGCTGATTTTAGGACATTTCTCAGATTATATGATGTTTCCAGGATTTCAGGACATTTCTCAGATTATATTAAATTTATAGGATTGTAAGAAACTTTCTAGAACTATGAGACATTTCTCAGATTTTGGACATATCTATGATTTTAGGATGTCTTGGATTGTGGGGCATTTCTAGGATTGTTTCAAGAATTTTAGAATTTTTTTTAGGATTTCAGGACATTTCTTGGATTTTAGTGTGTTTCTAGAATTTAAGGACGTTTCTGGGATTTTAAGACATTTCTTTGATTGTGGAGCGTTTCTGGGATTACAGGAGGTTTCTAGCACTATAACAAGTTTCTAGGATGTTGAGATGCGTCAAGGATTTTAGGACATATCTAAGATTATAAAACGTTTCTTGAATTTTTCGTCATTTCTCAGATTATTGTAATTTTCTAGGATTTAAGGACATTAGGGTCTTAGCTAGGACCTCAGGGGGTGTGGGGGATCCTCCACTGGCTCTTTTGTGATGAACACGCAGTATTTTGATGCTGTTTTATCCACTACGGCACCTCACGTATACTTAAAGTACAGACACATTTCCCAGTGTGAATCACTTTATTTTTATTGTGAATTAGAAAATAGTTGGGGGGCCACCAGGCCCCCTGTGGGGGGCCAGATTTAACTGCGGGCCACCAGTTGGGTTCTCTGGTCTCGTGCCGTCTTTTTCAGCTGTCCTATAATTATTTGTTGTTTTTTGACATTGTGTGTGAAAGGCATTTATTTGAGTTTCAGTATTTCAGGGTGAAATTAGTGTTGATGTAGCCTTGAAATACATTCTGCTCATATTTGATTTTTATTTATGAGCCGGAGAGAAAACACCTTTTCAAAATATCATTTTGAGTCTTTCTGTGTCTGCTTTCGGTGAAACTTGAGACGTGTTTGACACTTTCACAATTAAATGTCAAAGTTCTCTTTATAGCGAGGCTTTGTTTATGTGTGCAGCCGGTGTGGTTAAATCTATACATGTGATATGCAGCTCGCCGTGTGCAGAAGCTGCACTTGAAGGCAGCTGTCTTCAGCTTTATTTTCAATCCCACTCTGACTTTCCCTTAAATCTAATCTCCCTGCAGCTCTGAATAACAAACTGAGCTGAACAGCTGAGCAGCAGCTCTGTTATATGAGCCGAGCCTCCGGTTACAGCAGCTCCTCTTCTGCTCTGCTGCTGCTTCATTGCCTGACCACCGTACTTTTATTGCTCTTTTATATCAGGGATTCATCTCGGAAAAATAAAACAATGCACAAATTGGCCTCTTCAACCCTGTCACAGCCTCCAGCTTCACTCTCTGCCCAAATATGCATCAAACCCACAAAACTTTCCTCTAAATTCTAAAGTAGATCCCAAAGTTTCCAAAGAAAAAAAACATGTCAGGCTCAGTTTGGTGGAAATGTGTTTGAACTGATGCACACGACATCAAGAATATTTCTATTTGATGCTACTATGCAGAAAAAAAAGCAAAATAAAAAAACTGGGAGTGTCTGAATGCTTCACTCGCTGCAAGATTTATAGAGTTTCACTTTTAGGTCAGAAAAAGGTCATAATTCAAACAGGAAGAAAGTTGAAAGTCATCAAATTTATCTGAATTTTACTTTTTTTTAACGTTTTTTTTAAAAGCAGTGGATGCTCCAGCTGGGTTTTGGGGGAGATTTCTGTCTGATTTAAGGTTTTAAAGAAGTACTTCACCGCTGAAAAGATGGTATTTCATTAAAACTAGGATGTCTCTGCAGTAGTAAGACGGAAATACTACTACACTGAAATTGGTGTCACATGACCAGATAAAAAGAGAGGGAAAAAAAGGACTGAAAAGAAAAAAGAATTTCATTTTAAAGCCAATATCTTCAGATGTTACCATGCATCACTATTGAATTTGCACTTTTGTTACATCATGTAAACAAATCAGATGCCTATCAGCTGTGCGCTGTGGATCAGACTGGAGACATTTCCACTCAAAAGATAACTGAGTAGCCGACTTGCTATCTAACAGACGTAATATTACTTTAATAACGTTATCTTGATGCTTATTACTGATGTATAAGTTGTATTTATTGCTGTTTAGTGCAAATGTTGCTGATGTAAGCTACTTTTTCCTATGCTAGAATGTGTCAAAAGGATTAATGCCAGGTTTAGCAGGTTTGCATAAAATCGAACTGGTTAAAAGTTTAATCAGACCACAAATTGACTTGATATTTTAAATTCACAACATTTATCCAAACATGACATGTTTTTAATCTTTCTGAATGCATTGAATGGCTCCAGCTGGGTTTTTGGGGGAGTTTTTGTTATCAGGCTATCACCTGACGACAGCGTCACAGCACCATATTTCGGGCTGATCTGGTGAAACCAGCAGATATCTGAGCCCAGACCTCGTCTTCTTTGAGTCAGCTATTTCAGCTCATCTCTATAAAACAGACATCTGCACATTAATGCAGAGTCATAAATAAACTGCTGAAAAGCCAAATAATCATCATACATGTCAGTCCATGAGTTTTAAGATTGCATTTTGGCAAATACGTTCCACCTCTTCACACACTATTTACTTGCTCTTCAAACGTGATTGGTTAATTCTTCTCAGTCCACAAACAGGAACATAAACACTAAAGATACAGAAGTCTCTGCTTACATATGCAGATTATAGAGATTATCATTTGTCTGATTCAAGGTTTTACGGATAAAGAGCCAAAACTGAGAATTTGGGTTATATAAATACAGCTGACTTGACTCTAAATGGATATTATCATTATCATTATGGATTAATGAAATTTTATGATAAACTTATGCATTTAATTCACTTTCAGCATTTTACTCTGTGGAGTTGTTACACTTTCTGTGCTGAAATCTATTAGAAAATATGACAGAAAATACTGAGTGAATAATAGCCAGTAAAACATTTTGTAAATTGGTATTAAACCAAAATATCTTCTTAGTTACTACTGTATGGAAATTATTTATGTAAATTTATAATGTGGTCAATGTAGATGATGCAGTTTTTGCTAATTTGTCTTTTATTTTGTGGAGCTGAGGTAACATCTTATCACCAAAATTAGGTTGCTAATTAACCAAATCTCCATGCCAAAAAAACAAAAAACAAAAATCTATTCTAAATGAACTCAGATGAGTTAAAATTGACATAAAAGTAAAGTTTAAAATTGTGATGAAAAAAGGTTGAATTTTGCACCACGAAAAAAATCAGTTAGGTGTTCCTGTTGTGTGACTTAATAAAAGAATCTAACTGCAGTTTTATCACTTTCCTCACTTGAATCCAAAGTTTTTCCACCTTCTTTGAGTGAAATTCACTCCGAACCCTTCGAGACTCGCTGAGAAATTCAAAAGCCTAATTGTGAAGTCACAGAGAGGCCATAATCACAAATAAAACCTCCTCATCTCTGTGAAATAGAAATGTGTTCTGGGTTTTGTTGGAGGCCGACCAAAGCTTTACGGTCGTTTTGGGGCCGCCTGTGTCCCGCTGGGTCTTGTCTGAGCAGCGTTGGCAGTGAAAACCCCTGGGCTCGCGCACAGATAACGCTGAATATTTGATGTTTTATGTTCCTGCCTTGTGTTTTTTCCAAGTCTCCTCTCCACTTGTGGTTCCTGGCAGTGGACGCTGCAGATTATGTCTTTGATGACCATGATTGGGTTTAAAAGGCACCAAATTACTCCCCCGGGACACTGAGGAGATCAGGGCCAACACGTCGCTTTCATGTCCTCTGTTGGAGGAGGTGGAAAGACAAGAAACAAACCGAATCTGTTCGTTTTCAAAGAGAAGGTGTTTATCGGCGCGCACTAATGACTCCTCTCTTGTAGTAAATGTCTGCAACTTTAGACGCTCTGATTTAGATATGAAAGATTTGTGTGCTCGTACAACATGTAAGACTCAAATACTTTGAATATAAATTAGAGGGTTGATCAGAGTGAGCATCAACATGAGTCCAGAATTTAACAAAACTCCTGAATTCGACTGTTCTCTGCTCCGTAAACGTAACACCACTGTATGTCTTAACTTGACTCAGCAGTCCTCTGAAGATGCAAGTACCACAAAATGTCCAAAAACTTCTTTAAACATTAACGAAAAGTTGTAACACATCCTCATCCTATAAAATTGTATAACTTTCCAAAATTCTCCTTTCCTCCCAAAAATATCCTTAACTTTAGAAAAATACTTTTACTTAGAAAAATGGCCTTACTTTCTATAAATATTGTACTAGTATTTTGTTCGTCAGAGTTCTTCAGTACTTTGTGGCACTTTGTAGTTCTTTGTATAACTTAATGTTTTTGGCACAGAACTTTACATTTTGTGGTACTTTACATTGTGTGGTAGTTTTTAGTACTTTTAATGGATGTATATATTTTTCTGTGGTATTTTGTGGTACGTTCTAATGTTCTGCAGTATTTTGTAGCTCACTTAGGGTTTTTGGGTGAAATTCTTTGGTACATTGGGATGGAAACATTGCTGTCTGCTGCAGTATTTGCTGTAGTAATGCTGTCAGTTGAAGCGGTTGTTGTTTGTGAGCAGTTTCAGTTAAGCTCTCTGTGTTTTGCTCGGGTCCAGCTCTCCTGCTCGCTGTGTCAGCTGCTGGATCAGAGGCGTTTTGGAGTTTTGGGAGCAGCGTCCAGCCTTCAGATCCGAGCGGCGGGCGGCGGGGAACAAACATCTGTCCAAGCAGCTGCTGTGATGCCCGGCCATCCGTCACACACACACGCTGGACGCGGTGTTTGTCGGCGGTGGCCGCGTGTACCTGCTCTGTGCCCGTTTGCAGCAGTTCCAGGATCACAAACTTTTTTTTTTCTAATCTGTTTTTAACAGGTTTTCATACGAAATTACAGTTTGAGCCACAAAAGTTCTACATCGCGATCAAGACTGCTGCAAAAACTTGATTCTCAATCTTAGCAAACATTACAAAGTTTCCAAAGACTGTGAGAAATGTGTTAGATACAAAATGCACAAGAGAGATCCACTTCTTCTCCGTTTGATTTAAAGGTGATAGCATGAAGACAGCAACCTCCTGGGCTGCAGTATTTTACTCGCTCTAAGTGGGATAAACTTCAATCAAGTTCTCTAACAATATGTGACGACATTATGCCGAACAGACTAAAGTTTCATTTTTTAAGTTTTCAGCCACACACCTGAGGGGAAATTCATGTGGGAAAAAGCATTCAAGTGGCTAAAAGATTTCAATATGGAGAAACTAGATTGCACATATTTTTGGCTGCCTGGCTTTAACGGTGTGCAGACAAAAGAAACTATACACGTGCAGACTTACTGCAGAAAATAACCCAAAAATATATTTTTGTAAAAAGTAAAAAAAAAAAAAAGAGAGAGAGAATTACCTGAAAATTTGTTTATAAAAAAACAAGTAAATGCCCTGTGAAAAGGTGCTTCATAATTTTAAACATGCATTAATGATGGCTTAATAGTTTTCCCTAGCTTTTTTAAAAAAAAAAGAAATTAAAAAATTTCTTGAAATTTTTAGAACATATACCAACATGTACCAATGTGATCACTGTCTTTTTTCCCTTTCCCGTTTTTGTTGTCAAAATGCAGCAATTTGCTCAAGGTTTAACGGTTTAAATACTTGTAAAAGTGTCTAAAAGAAGCAGCACATAAAAAAGTGGTGTCACTCAAAGTTTGAAAGGGTTAAATAATCTGATAGTAAATAATCTGAGCCTGTCAGTGACAAAAACAAACACTTTGAGTGAATGATTATGGACAGTGCAAACCTCTCTGCAGCGCTCTCTCTCAGTTCTGGATTAAATTTGAAAACTGTTGTTCACTGAGACACAAAAACATCATAAAAATGGAATCTGGGTTAAAAATATACATAAATCAAAGTTTCTCTTTAAAGGATCCCTGCTGATAAAAAGCCACCCTGAAACAATCGTGAAAATAAGCCGTGCAGAAATGTGATGACTCATTTCCACAGCGACACTTTAAGGATTTGAAGGCGGCATTAAAAACCCGTTTATGATCCGAAGCCTTTTAACTGGTTTCAGCTCATTACAGAGGTGTTCCTCCCACACAGCGATGAAAATACACCTGACTGTTCAAACTCTCGGCTCGATACTGAGCGGGCCACCAGAGAGCTGTTCACATCTGAGAGAGGGAAAATATTCAAGCGTCTGCCTTTTTACAACGCCACCAACGGGAGAGATATCAAAGCGGGGTGATGTGAAGATACCTCTGACAGCAAATGTTAGACAATGTCACCGTTCTTCAAATGCAGCCTGAGTGAGGCGGATATTCTCTAATGAGGCGCCGCTGTCGGCTCTCATCTCCTAACGAGTCGGAAAAAGAAACTTTTACTCTCCAGGCGTTTCTCGTTTTGGAACGCAGCTCTTCAAGCTGCTCGGCAGCAATTTTGGCCACTCTGGGGACCCTTAGTCATCGTTACACGAGTCTGAACGGCTTGTTTATTTTGGGAGTTCAGGGTCAAAACTTTTGATGAAGTTAAATCTGTGGTATTTTTGCAGCCGCGACAAAAACATTTTCATGTACCAAAGTGGATGATAACTCCCCAAATCCCAGCAGCACTTTCACTATTTTACCAGATAATTTAGACAAATTGGAGTTTAACAGTGACGCTGGCGGTCTGACTGTGTGGGCCGGAGACGCCTGTTCACACATCATGTGATAATTAGCTGTTCTGAAAACACATTTGTCATTACTGTCACTGTTTTAAAAGACAATTAGCTTATTAAAAGCCCATTTATTGGAATAATTACAGTAAAACTTAAACTAATAGCACGGGCTGTTATATGCTCAAATCATTAAACTCAACAGGCTTACATTTAGGACAGGCATCGATATAAGACAGACTTTAATAAAGACGATGGAAAGAAAGATGGAAAACACGATCAAATTATTTATCTAACCCTTTCAAACCTGGGCAAATTGGTTTTAATTATTTATTTGTTTATTTTCAAAAACATGGGATGAAGGCAATGAGCAACAAAAGAAGAAATGACCCAGAAGTTAGCGAAAAAAACAGCCGCAAAAAACAAGAAAATGAACTGAAATTTTGCAAAACAACCTAAACAAACACAAAAGAGGTAAAAAAAAAAAAAAAAAAAAGAAGAGGCAAGAAATGACCTGGAAAAAAATTGCTAAAAAAATCATCGTAATTCTCCAAAATAATCTACAGTATATAATTATGATAATCACAAATACACTTCACTGAACATTTTTCCTTTGCTTTGTTTTTTTTTTTCAAAATAGTCTTCCAAATATCTTTTTCTTGTTTTGCGTCTGTTTTCTTGTCTACTCTGCTGTAATACTGTCTTCTTAGTTGCTCGTGGTAACGCAGCGTTCCTGGGTTAAAGCCACGTTCGACAGAATTACTCCGGCCGTTAGAGGTCCACACCTAAAAACGAACGTAAACTGTGTGTAAAAAGCTGCTTGTATAAACAAACTATGGCGTTTTGGGGGAGGACAGCCTTCGCGTCTCATCTCTGAGTCTTAACCTGTGGTATTTTTGTAGCCACAACAAAAACATTTTCATGTACCAAAGTGGATGATAACTCCCCAAATCCCAGCAGCACTTTCACTGTTTTAACAGATAATTTGGACAAACTGACGTTAAACAGCGATGCTGGCGGTCTGACCGTGTGGGCCTGAGACGCCTGTTCACACATCATGTGATAATTAGCTGTTCTGAAAACACATTTCTCATTAGTGTCACTGTTTTACCGAACACGTCGTTTATTTAAAGCCCATCTGACTTCTGATGCATCTAGAGCTGAAACTTCTGTATGTTTATTTAAAGAGTTTGAATGCAGAAGTTTTACACGTAGCAGTAGGGCTGGGGCAACGTGTCGACGTTATCGATTAGGTGAGTGCGTCAAATCACGTAACGTGTGTCGCCGCACCGCACCGTTTCACACAGTGCGAGCAGCCCATGCGAGCAGCCCGCCCGAGCAGCGCCTGTCAGGCGCGTCTGAGCCGCCTGTCAGCTGCAGCACATCTGCAGAAACGGTGGCTCGTCATTTTTTAACCCGACGCTCGCGTTTTTTGACTCTATACTACTTTATACTGCAGTTTGAAGTCTCTCTGTCACAGAGAAGAGGAAGTACAAAGATGTTTGTTTTACCTCAACTTCCTTGCTTCCCTTTCAAAACAAAAGCCCTCTGACTGTGTCTCTGTGGACAGAATGCCATCAGCTGTTGATACAATGAATTTTATTTTGAAACATTTACAGGATGTGGATGTCAGCTGTGCAGGAGTTTGTATATCTTCATAAATGAGAGGAATATGTGCTTATAAATATGAAAATACAGCAGTCACATCAGCAGGCAGCGGTGCGCCTTAAGGCCCAGTTCAGGCTGGACTGTTGTGATGCAGAAAGAACGGACGAGTTATAATTATTTCTGTTAGAGAAAAGTTTTAGTGTTATTCAAACTGCAGTAATTTTACTGTAAGATGTTTTGTTGGACTGTTAGATTTGTTACTGTAACAAAGAGGAACTACGTTATTAAGTGACTTGTATTTTAAATTGTTTTACCTATTTTGCTGTTGGCATGTTAAATGTAGATTACACTACATTCCTTTTACTTGAGTGGAACAAGCTCTTGCATTAATTTTATTTTGGAGAGACTTTATATCAGACTGTAAAACGCAGATTGGCAGTGAAGACTGGGCTATTTTTGTTGGAGAATAATGCCCTGCAGTGTATGACAAGTTTAAAAATTTTAATTTCAGTAAATTTGTTGTTATATTAATCGAGTAAAAAAACAAAAAAATAGTTAGATCAATAAAAAAAAGAATCAATAGATTGATCAATTATTCGAAAGAATAATCGACAGATTAATCAATAAAAAAATAATAGTTATGTGCAGCCCTAGATAGGAACATTTCAACATTGTTGTTCTGATGCTTTTACTCAAGAAAAGGATCAGACTTCTTCATGCACGCACTGCTGATGACCCAAACACCCTCTGAAACATTTACCATCATCACATCGATACTCGCAGTCTCTTCCTGAACACGCCGACCTCTCACTCTGACACAAATCCAAACCATCAATCACTGATCGTTTTTTCTTTCTGCTCCCAAGCAGCTCCGAAGAAAAACCCATTAAACTCACACGTCAAAGACCACTGCGACTGATTGTGTTTCCAATCGTTAACCCTTTTTCATTAATGGAATACGTTAACTCATTCTGCCTGTTGAAACCGATTTAATCATTGTGAGCAGAGGCTAATCAGACAGGGGGATCAATTCAAAACACACCTGAGAGAATAATCAGGAGGCTCAAAACATTAGAGCGTTTTAACAGCACGTGTGTCACATTCATGTGGAGAATGTATTATTTATGTAAATGTTACCCATTATGCTTTGTTATGTCTGAAGCTCTGAAGTTTAGCACAGACAGTTTATGAAGCGAGCTGCAGCCCCCCGGAGGTGTTTTATGGGAATGATGGGATGCAGTTAGTGCTGCTTCACCGTCATAACCTCCATCATCACAGTTTAAAGCCGCTCTCCGGGGTGTTACGGCCCTCATATCTAAAAATGAGAAATACACTGGTGTCAGGAGGAACCCTCGCTGAGTGTAAGGATGACCTTTACCGCGGATAAACCTTTCTTTGGTTTGGATGGAGAGTCCTTCAGCTGTCGGAGCCTGGCTCCTTTACTGCTCAGGTCGTCTCTAAATAACACAAACCCTTCAGCGTGACTCGCCTCGCTTCTCCGCAATCAAGAAATCCTGCCGCCCGGACACGGAGCTCAACCTCCGCTGCACCGTCTCCATCTGTTAGTTTCTCACTAACCTCCACCTGCAGCAAACAGGCCATGCACATATCTGTAGTCTATTTCCTGCCGCTCTGTAACTCTGCCTCTCTAACCTCCATCATCCAGAGTGCACACACATTTTTACCAACAAATTTCCACGACTCTGAGGCGAATTTCAAATACCAGACATTCTCCTAAACAACCATCAACACTCCTTATCGGTTCATGTCCACGCTGTAGCGGGCTGCTGAACATGTCCGCGCTGGAGCCGGCTGTCGGACATGTCCGCGCTGGAGCCGGCTGCTGAACATGTCCGCGCTGGAGCGGGCTGCTGAACATGTCCGTGCTGGAGCCGGCTGTCGGACATGTCCGCGCTGGAGCCGGCTGTCGGACATGTCCGCGCTGGAGCCGGCTGTCGGACATGTCCGCGCTGGAGCCGGCTGTCGGCTAATCTTATTATCATTGGCTGTTTGTGTTTTCTGTCAAAACATAGCTGGAATGTGTTCTATCTACTACGTCTCATATTTATATATATCAGTCACGAAATAACTTTTCCTCGATTGATATTGTTATCGTTTTATCGCCCAGCCCTAAGAGGGACTTTTGTTTTTTAGTTTGGATTTAGAGGAGGGACATAGAGCTTTAAATTACTGGATTTTGTATTTAGTTTACCATCCATTTTTTTAAATTAAAAACTACGTTTAAGCTCATATTTTGTTTTTTTTTGCAATTAAAAAAAAAAATTAAAGGTTTTTCTTTCTTTTAAAAGGGGCCCACAGATTGGAAGATTTTTGGGGGGTTTTTTTAAATCAGCAAAAATGACACTATTTATCACTACCAGAAACTGTAAAAACAGAATTTATTATTGGATTTTGTATATGGATTATACTGCCTTTAGAAGACAAGTTGGGGTGGGTTTTTTTTTTTTTAAATGTTGGCAATTTATAAAGAAAACTTTTGTGTGGGTGGGGGTTGAAGAAAACATTTTGGCTTTTTTGGAGGGATTTTGAAAAACACATTATCATCTGTTTTTTTGTTGTTGTTGTTGTTGTTTTTTAAATTACCAAAAATTACACCTTTCATGAATGCCAGAAATTATAAAAACAGAAATTAGTGTTGGATTTTCAAATTTCCGATGGTCCTTGAACACATCATCCATTATGACACAAGTTTGTGAACTTTAAGACAGCCACTGGTTTTACTTTAATTCTGTAAAATATCCAGCAGCTGAGACATGACTTTCTGTAGATAGATAATCCATCACAGCCAGCAATTAGTCACCTTTTCCCTTTGTGTTAAAGCCACATTATATCATCATATATTACTGCAGTATGATTTAATATAAGGCCTCACTGAGGTGGATTCAAGGAGAACCGGACCGTTCTCAGCAGGAAATCAACACCATTTGTCACTCGTTCAAATACACAAAATGACCCATGTTTATGTTTACAACCTGCAGCAGTCGAAGGATTTATGGCTCTCGTCTGTCGGGCGGAACAAAGGTGGAACGTGACAATAAATACCACAAACCCAAACATGGGGCTTTTCACTGAGATCTGCAGGGTGTTAATACAGCAACTTGGTTGTTTTAGGAACCAGTGAGGTAATAAAAGATCCAAGAAGTCCAGTTCAAGTGAAGTAAGTAAATAATGAAGCAGTTGCAATACAAAACAGGACAACAACAAAACAATGAGGACAGGGATGCAAGATACTGGACTTTTTAAAATATCCAATAAACCAAAGTTGTCCAACTCATTTTAGCTGATGGCCAGTGCCGAGCTACTCTCACAGGTAACTGAGCCTCCTACCTGCCTGTCAAACAGCATCAAACCTGAAACCTTCTCTGAAGTGGATCTAAAGGGATCTGCTGTGGTTCACCCAGTAACATCAGAGCTAAATCCTAACAACAAACTCACGGACTCCACAGTTGCAGATAACAGCTCCATCATCCACATCAGACACACACGGCTGCTAATGTTCTGCAGAGCTACAGCTCACAACCCACGCCACCAGCTGACACCGCTCCAGCGTTTTCCAGGCTGGCGAAACATCCCGGTGCCGACCATCGACTGCAGTTTGCTGCCGGCCGGCGCTCCGATCTCATACAGATGTTCATACGGCGTCAGAAAACAACTGCACGCACGGCTGTTGGTCATTTTTTTTCTCCTCTCCTCTCAGTTTGAATGTCCAATAGTCTGTCAGTGAAAATGAAACTTACATTTTCTTATAGTTTCCATAAAAGAGATCTATTTTTACCTTGTCATCATCTTGTTTTTGTCATGGAAAAAAGGTGGTTGACGAGTAATTTTTGTCATTTTTGTCAACAAAATTAACACTGGCCTCAACATAACCAAACTGTAACACAAAGATGCCAATTAGTGTCACACAGAACAGTGTTCAAACTTTTTGTGTTATATAGAGACCGTTTTTATCATGTAGTTTGGAGGGCATGTCGTCCACAGCTGATAGCTGTCAGCCTAAAAAGTATTGACGAGCTTCACTGTTGGAAAAAAAATCTCAGGAGTCAAACAACAAGCAAACGATCGTGTTGTGAAAGGAAACACGTTGCTTTAATGATATCTTAAGGTTTTTGTTAGAAGCCTGCTCTCAGGATATAAATGACAGTTAAATTAGACTAAATTAGAGAATCACAGCTGCCGTCAGGATGAATGGAGGCCTGTAAGTAACGTGTGCTCTCTGTTCCTAAAATGTCATTGTTTGAAACTTGTTTCTCCTTAAAAATGGTGATTAAAATCTGACTCACTCCTGAGAAGCTGAGAGTAATTCTTGGACGAGGTGGTTTTCCAGTATTGTCTTTCTTATCAGAATAACAGAGAGAGAGTAACGTCAGTCTGTCGCTCAGCGGCCGGATGATAAATGAACTATATGTTAAAAACAGAGGTGACGACCGTCCAACAGTCGGAGGATAGGAGCCACAGAGAGGAGAGATGGGACACTTACAAACATTTATCAGCCGACTCGTGACTGCTACATGGACAAACAAGACATCTGCCATAAATTTTTGACAGGCAGTATAGTGCAAAGACACATAAAGGACACCTGACTGAGGGGACGGGAACAGACAGGCCATTTCAGGACTCATAAAGCTGCATGGAGCAAAGTCAGAAACACAATAAAGAGCGAGGAAGAGCGAGAGGCTTCCTCAGTCAGGACGAAGACCAACATCACAGTTGGTACTAATGCTGCTTCACGTGCTCCTCGGAAATATACTATTTACCGTATTTACAAGTTATGAGCACAAGAACGGCCCTCCAAAATCATAATTACAAGTGGGAAACTGTGAAATTCGACTTGTGACATTTGTGGACATTTCAGGGCAGAAATGGCGCAGAGCTTGGAAACAGTGTCAACAACTGAAGGTAAAAAATGATATATTTGGTTATTTTGTTCCAAGAAGATATCATTTAGTCTTAGTAGTTTTACACTATAGTATATGCATCTATCAGCTGTAGCAAGCAAGCTTTGAACTATAAAACATGCCAGGCGAGTATACTTTGCCGACTTGACGTCATAAAGGCATAAACATGGCGAACAAAAGTCAATGTTTGGTGATGTGTTTTGGTATTACATTTAAGCTGTTTTTCTATTATTTTCTATTGAAATATTTATGTTAAATGAATAACACATGAATAATAAATAATTGTGCTGCACGAGGAGACTTGGCAATATTTTTAAAATCATAATTAAATATATCTAATGACTCAATTACTACTTTGATTGAGGAAAAATGCAAAAAAAAAAATCAAAATTGTAGCTTCTTAAATGTGAATATTTTCTGGTTTCTCGACAGTAAAATGAGTATCATTCTGTGCTTTGGAAACATCTTTTTCTGACATTTTATAGACCAAACAACTAATCATTTAACTGACAACGTAACGTGCAGATAAATGGACAGTGAAGGTCGTGACTTGTCGTAGCCCTAATTATCAGTAACTTAGCACCGATACTGTCCTGCCTCTGCCTCTCTACTGTCAAACAAAACAAAAAAACATATTTGAATAAGTTGGAGGCGAAATGCCTTCAAGTCTCATGTCAGGGGAACTTTAATGACTTTGTCGAGCTGCACACTCGGCTAGTTAGTAATGAATCTCAAACAACGCTCTCATTTGTTTTTGTTTGTTAGCGTTCACAAACTATGTTCCCGTGCACAAGATTTAATTTTACAGTTGGAGAGCTTCATTTCCACGGTCCAGGAGAAATATTTCCTTCTCTTCCTCCCTCCTCGTCTCATTTTCCCTGTCTGTGAGCTGAGATACTGACCTGTGATACACACACACACACACACACACACACAGTGTGTAATGAACTGGTTGGTTTAATTAACTGGGAGTGCAGACTTCATTGACGAGAGACAAACTAATGACTTTTTATTTCCTACATTGGTTCTGCTGAGACGCTCGGGACTCATCATCTGATCTGCACATTAATATGAGTTTGTATCTGTCAGATATGTTTCTGAAGTAATGAGGAAGGAGAGAGAAATGTGTAATGTATCGGAAGTTTTGTGAATTTAGGTTTAGTTTCAAAACACGGACTGACACAACATACAGAGCTGCAATCACCTGACCTCGCTAAGATAATCTTGTATTTTCACTGGGGAGGCAAACCTGCGGCACCGCAGCCCATCTACAGTGGCTGCCTGTAATTTTTTCTTACATTTTAATTTTCATTTATCATTAGGCCTAAAGTGATTCTTGATTTTTTTATTTTTTTTTAGATTTAATTGACTAAAATGTACATCATAAATCTGCGGCCTGGCGCCTTTAGCTCTAAAACCTCAATAGCGGTGAAAAATATGAAAATAGAGAAAGTAATAGTCCGTGAAATATGGTTGCAGTGATGTACCAGTATCAAGTTATACCACTGTTATACCATGTATACTTGCTTATCTACAGTTACAAAAAATACATTGGGTAGAGAATTTCATCTGTACTTTAGTTACTTTCAAAAGAGAGACTTTCTACACATATTTTCAATAAAAAAACATAGTTTCAAGTTTCAATTGCAGCAATAAAATGTTTATACGTTAAAAATGTAGAAAACATAAACGTTAGCAGGCTTCTTCTTATTACACTGGAGAGAGACTGAACTGTTGCTCAGCGAAACAAAACACAGCCAACGCCACATATTCAACAGCAAACTAATCGCACTATACAACATATCCACAGCCTCAAGTCAAGGTAGCTCTCTTTATCAGATATAACGTTTCACAATTATTAACTATAAAGAGTAACACCACAGTTTATCTCCAGGCAAATCAAACAGGGATTTTACAGCCTGCAGTTTTATCAGTTCCTGATTTCATAAAAGCTTAACACCAAATGAGACGAGCAAAAGTTTAACATCGTGTTAAAAAAAGGAGCTTTTCAACTCGACACAAAGACCATTGTGGAGGACAAATTGGGGTTAAAGGCCGAACTTCAGCGGGAGTCAGCCGGTTCAGGAGGTCACAGATACATTTTTCTCTCACTGAGCGATCAGAGCTGTTTCTTGGTCTCGGCTCGCAGCGTGGGCTGACTGATGAAGGTTCAGGCCGCTGAGCTGCAGGAGGAAGAGGTACTTTCTTCTCCTGTTTGGACTGAGGATATAAAGGTACGCAGCCTGGAGGTCGGCACATCAATTTAAATGACACTGATAATGCTGAATACTGGTGGCGGCGAGCTCTCGCTGAGTGATGGAAAAATGAGCCGTGACCCTGAAACTGACGAGGAGGAGTACACCGAAGGTATTAAACATTTATACTTTGATTTCTGGAGATTTTACTGTTTTGCACGCTGTCAGATAAACTCAAGGATGCTGCTGCAGGTTTAAACAGATTAGTGGACTCAGCTGCACTCAGAGACACACGGCTCACAACTCAAAGATTGATTTTTAAGAATTCACTCGTGGTTTAAGCAATGGGGTCATTTAGGATGCACTGTGTCTCAGTTTTATTACTGATGCCTGTCGGACTCTGATGATCTTATCACTGGTGTAATGCACTGTAGTTTGTTTCGGGCTTTAACATCACAACAGTTAACAGTTAACACAACAGTTTACTGTATCACGGCGATGCTGCTGCATGCTGCAAAAACTTTATGTGAAAACATCACTGTCACATACCTCTATATCCTCCACCAGAGCATTTGATAACATCCATGGAAATGCCATGAGTGGAATCACTGTGAGAGGAAATACATTGGCAACATTTTTTGTGTAAAGTTCAACTCAGATACATATTTGCACCAATGAACGATAGCTAACTGTCTTGATGGACAACAGACAGCCAGAGAGAGATTTGTCACCATGCAGCCTTTCCTCTGAGTTCAAACTGCTCCACAAAAACAGAGTGGTTTGCAAACAGTTGTCTGAAAGAACGGCCCAAATAAGATTTTAAGATTTTAAGAGCTTTTTTGTCTATTCTCCAATAACTGAATTAAAGATAACAAAATACTTTCCTGTACTGATTGAAAATGTGAGAAGGACATATATATTAACTGGTGCAGCACAATCACCAGAGGAAATGTTGCCAGTTTGTTTCTGTAAACCACAGATATGTTACATTTTTACGTTATCATGAAGCGGATACGTTCAGCCTTTAAATTTAAACAACACTGTGGTTAACGGGTGGTTAATTTTTGGTACAAAAACCACTTGGTTATCATTTGGAAAAGATAGTGTTTTGGTTTAAAATACCTGATTTGGAGTCATAATCCTTGCTGTAAATGCAGCAATGTCTTGGTAAAAAACATGGTGTTGTCAGAAGGAAACAAGAGATGTCAAGGTTAAAAAAAAACAACAATTTTCGTGGCACTGCCTGGGCAGGAAACACAGCTTAGTTTCTGTAAAAAACAGCCTCGCTGACTGGCACTATTGCTGCAGAAAATGAAACAATGCCTGAATGAGAAACAGTCGCTTTTCATGGCGCTGTCTCCACGGGAAACGGCGCAGCAATGTCTCGACCACTTTTCGTGGCACCGTCTTGGCAGCAAGAGCAGCCACAATGACACCCTTTTCTCCAGATGACTGGGCTGACTGGTGACAACTCAATGGTCAGAAAGGAACAAGGGAAATAAATAAACGGTGGTGTGTGAGATGAAACGACCCGCGAGAGGGCAACTTCAGGTGTGTTTCTTACAATTTTCATGATCATTTTTGTGTTGTGTTTTTTAGTTTCAGGACTATGCGTCCTTGGACGCAGCAGAAATGCTATTGTCTGTTTCCACAAAGAGGAGAAATTCTCCAGTTCTGAGAAAAACTTTCTGCCTGGATGAAAGACGTGGGCTTTTGGTGTGACTGCAGGTAGAAAGCAGAGAGGTAATAGGAGGTCTGCGGTACACAAGGTGTGTTTGAGGTGTTAATGAGTCGAACCATAGCTGGAGACGGAACCTGTGGCTTTTCTTATTGAGCGTCGACGGGCTGAAAGATTCCCACACAGACAGAAACCGCTGTTTGCTTTGTCTGCGGTGAATGCGGGAGGACGGCCGCAG
The DNA here is from genome assembly GCF_008729295.1 of Plectropomus leopardus. Lineage (NCBI taxonomy): Eukaryota > Metazoa > Chordata > Actinopteri > Perciformes > Serranidae > Plectropomus > Plectropomus leopardus. Next base: position 1,212,580 of record NC_056481.1, read on the forward strand.
CCAGCAGGGAGGAAATGAGCCTGCACTTTGGGAGAGTTCCCCACAACTTTAAAACCTGTCGAAGTTTGTCAAACATTTTCAAAGACCGCCGCGCTGCGCTCTCTATAGAGCAGGGAGAGGAAGTCTGACTGAACATGGCGGAGAGCAAATTATCCCATAGAATACCCGACTGTAGAGATTCATGAGGACGAGCTTCTCTCTCCAGGAGACGAGCAGCTGGAGGCTTTCATCCACTGTGGATGTAAACGCAGGCAGGCTGAAGGACTTGTAAAGCCTTGGGCTGAGTGAGACACGGGGGGAGCTGGTGCGTGAGGGAGGCGATAAAGTGAATATAATGAATGATGATAAGTAGTCGGTGTGTGGAGCAAAGTTTCATAAAGTTTTCTGCCCTGTGACTCTATTTTAAGAGTTATATTAAAATGACAACTAAAGGTTGCAGGGAACACAACACGAATACATGCAAAATTATTATAATGTTCAAAGCACTTTTCACAGATCATTCCCGTTTTATCTTTTATTAATTAATTTATCTATTTATTTACTTATTTTGACCAATTTTCAGGTAATTTTCTCGTACTTTTCTTGCTAATTTTTGGGTCATTTCTATTGCCGTTGCTCATTGTCTTCTTGCCATGGTTTTGAAAGAAATCAAGTTAAGTTGTTTGGCATTGAGAGGGTTAAGAAAAAAAAACATATTCAACAACATTGTACAGCCAAACGTTTCTGGACACCCCTGCCCAAATACTTTCTGTTCTTTGGTTGCAGGTTGGGAAATCTAAAGGGAATCTTTTGTATTTTTTTACCTGGACCCTATTTCCCGTGTTATAATGTCTAATGACTAATGAGAACATTGATTTTTGGTATTAAAGATTAGCGCTATAGCTGCGAACAGGCTGCAGTGTAACCACTCAGAGCATGTTTGTACCATCAGTCTACGTTAGGCATTCACTATAATATCAGCAGGTCATTGGTACTGAAAGATATTTTCGCAATCGACCAAAATGTTGACTTTTGCCGATATGACAAACTGGTATCTCGCTTTTTATTGACAAAATGAATATGTACAAAACATCAACACTAAGCTAAAGTATTTTTCTTATTTGCACAATGAATGAATATTACACACATTAAAAAGCATTAAATTGTATGTCTCTATCTGCTGGTGGGCCAAAAAGTGTAGTATCGGTTATCGGCTGACTGAGTTGTGATATATCTGCGTACCAGATATCGCAAAAAAAATTCCACTTACTAGCCTGAAACCCACTTTTTCATCTCAGTGCATCTCAAGGCCTCACAGGGAATCAAGTCATTTTTCCAGCTTCATAAATATATATGTTTACACTCGACATGCCTCTGATTAAATCGATTCCTACAGCCTTGCCTGAGGTTAAAAACGTTAAAATGTTTTGTTCCGTCATCTTGATTTCAGCTGCAGAGCTGCTTGAATCTAGACTCTGTCGTCAGCCTGGGAGATTTTAAAAACAGGATTAAGGATCTTTTGAACACTGAATGCACATCTTGTTTGTGAATGCTGCTGATTTCGAAGTTTTTAACAGAGGCAGTTGCTAACAAGTGGCTAAATGAGACTACAGAACGTCATCATGCCGAACACGGCTTTACAGCCTCATTGTGGCGGTGATGCTGCTGTATGTAATTTATTCTTTTATAGGCTGACGTTAGTTTTGTTGCTTCTGGTGATAGTATTTAGGCTTCAAAAAACCTGAAAGTGGTGTTTATGTGTGAAGATTAACGTGCTGAACAAAATGTGTAAGGATCATAAACACGCTTATTTTGCTTCCTGTGAAGTGAAAACAGAGGCTGAAAAATTCTAGTTTTGAAAGCAATACTGTCTCTATGATTTAGTATTTTTCAGTGAGTTTTTGATTGCAGTGCTGTGATTATAATTCCAGATTTTTTCACTGACGTATTGAACTAGTGTTGCTGCATTTTAGTCGGTATATTTTCAAACCAAAGTGCCTATAAATTCATTCTGGTGAATAAAATGAATCTAATCGAATGTAATATTTTCTAAGCTGCACTTTTCATGACAGCCCATACCAACTGGAATTTTCTACAGAATGACAAACAGCATTTAGGAAAGATTTTCTAAGTGGATACACAGTCACAGCGTGTTACTGTGATGAATCAAAGGGATTTATAGACGCTGTTGAAAAGGCATAAACATCTCTTACACACTCGCTCTGATTTCATGCAGCTTCTTTCCTTTTTTCTCAAGTGGGAGAGAATTTCATTAAAACGCGGCCTTGTTCTCTGGCGGTTCAAACGCTGACTTAAAGGTATTCTAACTAAAGCATATATATTAAATCCATTTATCTAACACAGAGTGCAATATTAAGAGTCTACACTGCAGTTAAACATCTTTTCGAAGTGCTTGTTGTGCAGTGAATAATGTCAGATCAGACTGCACGGTGGAGCTTACAGGGTTAATGTTTCCTGGGTCACACACTGAGATGAATTCTTTAACTTTTAACAAAGTGGAGGCAGACTTATGAAAAATGGAAGCCCTCCTCAGCATGTTGTTTATGTATCATACTGAAATGAAGATGCGGCAGAGGGTCAGCTGTGCCGCGAGCCCAGTCTCCCAATTTAACATCGTCTGAACATTATTCATGAAGCCCAGCTGTAAGTGGCCTTTTTTACCTTCTGCTTGCAGAAAAAGATCAATTCTTCCTCACATTTGGCTGCCGGTTTCATCTTTTATTCCCCCGGTGCTGCTCACACTGACAGCCCAGAAAACTATTCATACACAGGTTACAAAAACACAATAAGCTCCTAAAATGAGTCATAAAAGGATGTGTTTTGTGATTAACTCGTGCATAAAGATAATGGATACATTGTCATCCACACCTGTAAAATACAGTGTGATCAAATGCTCCTTTACCGAGTTAACGCACATCATTTTTATTTCTAACCAGTTATTAGTAACCCTGAAGCTCCCACAGGGTTTCACACACATTCTTTTTTTGTTTGTTTGTTTTTCTTTTTTCTCCACCACAACTAGATTTTTGGATCTGTACGGGTAATTAGGAGTGCTACTGTATTATGAATGCTGTTTGGGTTTTTTGCTGCAGAGAGATGGAAGCAGAACATCAGGTGCATTGAAAGTTAAACTTAACGTTTCATTCTGCTGGATCTAAAACTTTGCGTTCACTTACAAAAATGAAGCATCGATTTACTCAACTCACGATTTGATACAATATACCACACTTGGTTCACGATGCAATGTTCTTACAATTTTTATATAAAATGAGATTACAGACAAATAATGACTGAAAAATATTCTTTGTATTGTAACTATATACAATAGACAGTAGACAATTTTATGTCTAAACAAAAAAATCTAAACTGATTTTTTTTAAATCCCACATCCAATAAATAAATAAATATTACAAATAAAAGAATCTCTTCAAATGAACAACCTAAGGCTTTACCTTTGTTCCGAGCTTGACATTTACATGTTATGTTGAACACGTAACTATAGCACCAAAAACAAGTAAAGTCAAAGATAAATTACACCCTCATCTGTTCAAAAAGAATATCGCAGTTCATTTTTCATCTCTTCGATTTGAGTCTCACATATTTTTAACTTTCTCCTGATGCATCGTTACATTTCTGTCTCCAAACATCCAAACATCTGTAAATAGCTCCTCTCATCCAAATATGTGATCTGATCAGCTGTGAAAAGATCAACAGATCAATTATCCACCGCGTGACAGGTCATGTGATGTCATGGAAACTCCACCTGCTGTGCTGCATTCAGGGACTCACAAAAACATCAGCTACTGGCCTTTTTCGGTTGTTTTTGAGGAGTTGTGTACACGAGAATCGTTCTCACAATGTTATCATATGAACGCAGATTATTTTTAAAATGCAACGAAAAAACTTTTTCAGTTTTTAGTTGGACCGCTCTCGTCTAAATGTGGCCTAAATTTACTTGCATTTGGCAAGCGTTAATTTTGGACCCTGTTTGCAACTCGGGGTTTACGCAGAAAAAGTATACAGAGTATATAGTGATAACATGTATCTGTATGTTGTTCATGTACGTAGCATGTATATAACAACATCCCAAGCTGCAGCCTCAGAATCATTAAAGATGGATGAACACGTCTGACAGTGTCAATGAAACCTGATCATTATAATGTGTGTTGTTGTGGATTGTGTTAAATCATAGTGTTATGATTTTCTGTCCTCTCTGAGGCGCTGAGGTTTTCACCTCCAGTCACATTAAAATGCACATTAGCACCAGCAGACTCACAAACCTCTCTGCAGCCATAAAGATTCACACAGGCGTATCAGCACAAACCCACCTGAATAAACATCGACACAAACACCATCCCCAAATCACATTTCGTTCCGCTCGCCACAATATGTGAACATGAAAGCCTGCTTGTGTATTCATTCAGGAGCGGCTGATTCTGCTGCAGACGGCGTTGGTGCCGTTACTCAGGGCGCTCGGCGGCTCTCATCGACTCTTCTGCAATGCTAAGCAGCCTCGGTCAGGTATCGCTGCAGCCGGGCAGAGCGAAGGTTGACTTCTAACACGCCGTCTGAGTGTTGTGTTAAGAGCTAGAACATGTCTGCCCTGCAGAAACACGCCGCTCCCACCTGCGGTAAATTATTCACACAGTATCATGGGAAAAAGCATTTTCAGTATTTTGTCCTCTTCTTCTTTTCTCTCTGTCTTTCTCATGTTTCTGTTGGCGTTCAGATTATTCCCTCACCCTGGGGTTTGTCTTTCTCCTGAAAACATTACCTAACCAGCATTTCATAACACTGTGTGTTTGGATGCATCAGGGCGGAGAAGAAGAAGAAGAAGTGAGCGTTCAGCATGTTAACGACGCAGCATGAAGAGTTAGATAACTTCTGGAGACCCGACGTCACCTTCATCACCTGATCTGCACTAAAGTCTGAACAGAAACAAGTCTGAGTCCTCACTGCCGGCCTCTCATTACACCACCTCACAACACAGAAGTGATGGTGATAGATGGAGAAAACACCAACCCCGAAAAAGTCACAGCTACATCGATACACAACCACAGATCCAGCTCTGATTCGATGTGAAATTCATCAAAGAGAGAAACAGCTGTCAAAAACACAATCTCTCCAAAAACCACTGTGTGTATGAGTATGTGTGCGTGTACCTGTGTGCGTGCATGAACATGACTACCACAGCCTACCACAGCACTAAATCCAAGTCACATGGCATTAATGATAAGCAAAATGACAGTTTGATTAATATAATATCATGCTTGTAAATGTGGTAATGCAGCAACTTGTATCATACTAGTCATGTGTAATTTACGCTGACACTGTGGTCCCATTTTTATCTGTTGCTCGCTTTGAAAGCGCTGCAGTGGAAGAGGACCGGCTGATTTGTAAAGTTGAAATGAGGAATTATTTATCAAAACAAACATCACTAAAAACAAGCTAGGCTAATGATAATTGTTGTTGGCTATATTTTGTGCAATTTCCAGTGAATATCACAAAATGAAATGTTTGTTTTCTGATTTAAAATCATTACAAACGTGACTGAAGTTGGTTTTTCAGAGCCAATACTGATTATTAGTAGTTATTGAGACTGATAACCGCTATTTGGAATTGATATGCACTGATATGCACCAGCAACATTTATTTTTTAAAGTCAAGTGAAAATTTTAAATAAAAAATGAATAAACAGCTCCCTGAGGTTTCACAAAGTAAAAGTACTTCCCATGCTGACACTTTCAATTAATTAATTTTATGCCAATACAGATAATCAGCAAAATGCCAAATATAGGCGCCAATAATCAGACTTGCTGATAATCTTTCCTAGAACACAACTTAATACTGCACAACATTTTGTACAGATAAGATTTTTGTGATAGAAAGAATTTCTCATGGCATTGCAGTAATTGCACAAACCACAACTGTGAAAACTATATGAAAGGAAAAGCCAAAATAAAGTGAACCCTGCGGGTCACAGACATCTGATTGGTGTTCATTTTACAGGAAGTGCTGAGGAAGGTCGCTGATTTTTCCCGTGCAGCCTCTAAACCAGATCACAGAGTTTGTCTTTGAACTTTAAAAAAAAAAAAAGGGTTTCGGTCAGCGTGTGTTCATGTGCCTGCAACACTCTGAGGCTTTTAGGTGACTCATCCCAGCTAATAACTCCACTCACACTTCCAGCCTTTCCTGTGTGCATGTTGCAACACAACACACACACTAGCTCTTAATACCTAGAAAAATCTATTCTTAGTGAGTCTACACTACAGATTCATGAGTGTATTTTCCCAGAATTTAATCTCGATCCCAGAGAGCGCTGCAGGTTTAAAACAGGCTTAACAACACTGGCCCTAAGTCCATTTTCAAACAGCGAGGATCTGATGTAACCGCCCTCTCATCAAAGAATAATCCCGGGTGATGAGCCAAACAAGACGGAGGCCTTGAAGACGGTTTTATATATTTATATTATCGGGCTTGTCCTCTGCTGTTTGAGTGGGGAAAGTATTTGCAGTGATTTGAGAAGGGATTGGTCGCAGGCGGGGGCCGGGCTCTGTGGTTGGATGATCAAAACGAAGAGGATTAAACCAGGATGAAGGTGATCAGAGGTGATTTCTGCAGCCGAAACCTCGAGAGGTCAGGGAACACAAAAAAATCATTTACAACCAGAAAAGACGTATAACATACTTTGAGAGGAAGGTCGGCGAGATTATTTTCATCCAGCGATCCATTAAAGTTTGGGTATCTCATGATGATTGTATAACTATCAAATCCAAGTACAGGTCGGCTCATCAACGAACCCTCAAAAGACTGTAATTCTGCAATTTTTTAGTCATCAAAAGCTTATTTAAAAGTGTCTGTGAGAAAAACACAGCGTGAAGCAAAGAGTGAAGTCCACCTGCTGATAGGAGTACAAAAATATCCAAATATTTGGGGTTTTATGCATTATTTTAGCAAAAGAAGTAATTTAAAGGACAGGAAAGGAAAGGAAAGGTAAGGTAAGGTAAGGTAAGGTAAGGTAAGGTAAGGTAAGATAAGATAAGATAAGATAAGATAAGATAAGAAAAGAAAAGAAAAGAAAAGAAAAGAATATATTTTATTATTCCCACAAATGGGAAATTTGTAAGCAAGGTATGTAAAAGATAAATCCATTTTATTTAATCCTTTATTCATTCATTCATTTATTCATGTGTTCTTGTTATTTAATGTTTGTGTTTTGTTTATTTATAATTTGTGTTTTTTGCAAATCCACACAAGAACCACATGCGCCTGAGTCAGCAGGTTTTTGGAGACCTCTAATACACACACACACACACACACACACACACACACACACACACAGAGTGACACAGTATTTAACTGGACAAGCTATCGCTAAGCTAATCACTGGCTGCTCTGTGTTGTTACACTAAAGGGATAATCTGCTGTTCTTTATCTGCCGCAGCAAATAATGGGATTTAGAAGGTCAATCCACTGACTGAGTCTACACACACACACACACACACACACACACACACACACACATGCACACACACACACACACACAAACACACAGAGTAACTGAGTAAGCTGTATCACTGCTGTTGTCCTGAGGCACAGCTTTCTGTGTTAATCCCGCATCTGTTGATCAGAAAGTCACAAAACAGTGTGTGTGTGTGTGTGTGTGTCTGTTTGTGTGTGTGTGTGTGTGCATGTGAGAGAGAGTAATAGGAGCTTTATGTGTGGCGTTTGCATTTGTTTACATGTTCTGACTGTCAGCACTTTATCTGCAGTCACTGTTTCCTTTTATGTCCAGTAGACACTAAAATGAAAAGACATCAAACTAAGAATGTAGGTAGAAGAAGGTAACTAAGAAGAAATTATACAAAAACGGTTTAAATGTCACTATACCATGACAATTAAATAATAATTTAACACTTAATCTACATTTTTGAGTCAGGAAATGTAATGTTTGAGATGATGCCTATGCAATGTTTAATGCAGTTTTTCACGTCGTCATCTGTCTGTGTATTTTTATCAGTTTATTATTGTTTTACTGTGAGAAAAAACAAGATGAGTGGCGTGAGAGCGTCTGAAAAGACTCTCACTGTCAACACGTCAAAGTTGGCAGTCGTGAATAACTGCTCTGCACCACGTAAAACTCCTGTTGCTTGTAAAGCTGAGAATTATGTCCTCAGCTCAAAGTTTACGTGCACTATCACGGACATGGACGTAGTATTTCAAGCCCTGTGTTGTAATTTCTACATAAAAAGGACAACAACCTAGAAATGGGACAGATGAGGTCACAGTGACCTTGACCTTTGACCTCTGACATTTAACCACCAAAATCAAAGCAGTTCATCCCTGAGACCAAGTGGATGTTTTTGCTAAATTTGAAGATACTATCTCAAGGCGTTCTTGAGATATCGTGTTTACGAGAAAAGGCCAGACGGACGGATAACCCGGAAACATGATGCCTCCGGCCTCAGCTATCGCCGGCACAGAGTCAAAAAAATCCACACAAATAAAAGTTTCATACTGACGTCATCTGAGATAAAAACAGCTCAACAGATTTTTCAGACTTTCAGCTCCGTCAGGAAGAATGATTTCAGTGGGAGAAGCTGACTGAGGTGAATATTTTACTACCAGCGTCTCTCTGCATTATTAGATTTTAAAGTGGAAGTGAGAGGAGGGATGTCACACTGAAGGGGACAACACAAACACAGATAATGATGGTAATGTAATGTGTGTGTGTGTGTGTGTGTTTGAGTGTCTGTGAAGTGCAGCAGGGCACCCAAAACAAAGATGGCGGCAGTAAAAAATCAGCAGCGGCAGCTCTTAAATCCGTCACTCCGTTTTACAGCCGCCTCGACTTTTACAGCCGCGCTGATGGAAAGACAGGCACCGGAGATTGCCTTCATGATTGGCTGCAGCTGCACTAGACAGACACACACACACACACACACACATACACACACTCGACTTCCTCCAACAGCCATCATCACGCCATCGGAGGTTGTTAAAGAAAAAAAAATCATGCTGAAAAAAATAATAATAAAATGGAGATTGCCAGACAGAAGGTTGAACATGAATAAGTCACAGAAACTGCAGATTCATTACCAAACACACACACACACACACACACACACACACACACACACACAGGACATCACAAAAATGTGCACACACTCAAGCAGCCACATACATAAAGATGTAATTACTTATGCAGAGTCTCAGTCAGCTTTGCCTGTGACTTCACACACACACACACACACACACACACACACACACACACACACACACACACACACACACACACACACACACACACACACACACTCTTGCAGGGACAGCTCAGTCATTACAGTATTGTACAATCAGACTCTAATCTAACCCCGGCTCCTCTCCGCTGTTACATCATCTTCATCAGGACGAAAACACCTCCTGCCTGATTCGGAGCCAAGTTTAACTCTGATGGTCCTGAAACAATCAGCCTTTTCTCAAACTTTAACATATAAATATTGGCTCCTAAAAGAAGTGGATAAAAGTTGTATGAAGTGTTTGGACCTTTTGTCCAATCCAACCCTACGATGAAGTCCCTCAGGATTTGGGTGTGAAATCACGGCTGTTTAAAGTCTTCGTTACACAGTTTGACAAAAGAAGAAAGTGCAGATAATTAACTTAATGGAGCATGTGCACAAAAATAAAAAACTAAAACTGTCGCCACACCGTTGTATGCCTCTAGTTACAGTTTCCATCCATGTCTATGAAAACATGGACGCTCCACACACACAAGATCTCTACAATCAGCACAGTTTACAGATTAGTGTCTCACTAAGTGTCTCCTCTTCTGTTACTGAGATATGATGCTGAGTAATGGACAGAAGCATGATAATGTCACATTGAAGGTTTTTTTTTCCATAATAAGCCTATGAATTCTTGACTTGTGGCCAAAAATATGTTTTGGGAAGTCAAAGTGACCTTTGACCATCAAACTCTGATTGGTTCATTGCTGAGTCCCAGAGGATGTTTGTCCCAAATTTTAACAAATTCCCTCAGGGTGTTCCTGCGATATTGGGTTCATAAGAAGAAGACAGATGTAAGGTCATGGTGACACTGACCTTTGACGAGCAAATTCTAATCACTTTATCAATGACTGCAGGAGGAAATTTGCGCCAAATTTGAAGAAATTTCCAAAAGGTGGTCTTAGGAATATGATGCCATGGTTACAGCCGGTACAGAGGGGAAAAAAAGGTTTTTACATTGTACCAAAATACAAAAACTAAAAGTTTACAGTCAAAGCCACTAAAAAAGTGATGGTATAATGGTACATCTTTGGATCAGGAATACCAGGAACAGGCCCCGGGGCCCAAAAGGTGATGAGGCCTCTAAGAAATGTTTGAAAACAGACTGAAATCATTTAGCTCGATTTCATTTTGTTCGTCTTTTCACACAGCTCAACAGTAACCCTACATTAACATGTGTAAAGCAATTTAAAGATTTTTTTTATATCCTATTATGTTTTGTAGCAGTAATGTGGTTTAATGTTTAATATGTTGTCCTAAACCTTCAGGAGGTTTCCACTCATTATTCACAGCAATACCAAAATACTTCAGGTGTAGTTCTCAACCTACAGCAGCACTCTGGAGTTATAGCTAACCCCAAATATTGCTTAAAAATGTCCATGTTTTTATGATATAACATCCCCCACCAACTAAATATCCAGGTGCTATATGTCAGAAAAAATGAGCCACAAAAACAATTATGAACAAACACCGACCTCACAAAAGAGAGCTTTTTATAAACATCTATTATCGGAGGAAACACAACACTTTATGTAGAGCTGAAATGGGAAAAATAACTAGGTGTGATTATGACAGAAAATAAATGGTTGCATATTTGGAGACTCTAACAGCCCACAACATCCTCACAAACTTAAAAACATAAACATAATTTGTTTTTTTTTATTAACCACACATCTGGAAATTTGAAATAACACAGCGACGACTAAAAAACAGCTTTTTTCCCCTGAAATATAACCTGCAATCATCCTCTCAAGCAAATGTGTGAAAAATATCAACTCTTGAGTTTCTTTTCATAAATCAGGTAAATTCAACTCAGTGAGAGACACTTTAAAACTGTGTTTCTCTCAGTGGGTTTAATGCTGTACTGCACAAACATCTCCAATGTTCTTTGCCTTAAGACACGTTATTATAGGAGGACACACTTTTCGGAAACACTGTCGTGTTGGTGAAGGTGTTGGGCAATAAATGTGGACCATGCTCGTGGATTCTGGCTTTGTCCTGAAATTGCACAATTTGGATAAATGTTCATGTGGTTATTATAACATTTCTTTACAATGATAGTCCACCAAAAATCCTGTTGTTGCTTGTAAAAAAGCCGTCACGAAGAGACAGTATGAGACAGAACCGCCAGCACAGGATGAACGGCAGAAAATTGTAAATGAAATAAATGATATGAAACTGTTGACTCATATGAAGCCAAAAGGAGAGACGTCAAGAGAAACTGGAGAGATGTTTAAAAGAACAATGTTTCCATGTCGACGACAAGAGACTGAATCACTGAATATTTCAGAGATAAAAGAATTGTTTTTGCGTTTGTTTGAATTTATTTTATTTCATTTACTTTTATTCCATTTTAATTTAGTTTTTTGTTGTGTTTTGCGCTGCTTTGTTTCATGTTATGTTATGTTTTGTTTTGCGTTGCATTGTGTTGCTTTGTTTTAAATAATTTAAATCATAATTTCTGAAATCATAACTCAAGAAAACCATGAAAAACAGCAACTGTGGTATGTTTCACATAGTTTTGTTTATCGCCATTACATATCAATAACTAAAGGAAAATCGCCAAATTTAGAGAGAACTTCACTGCTATGCATATTGTGTAAAATAAATCACCAACAGAAAAAAATTGCTTTTTCAGTTTTTTTGGGGTACCAGGCCAGTGAAAATATACAAGGAGCCAGTAAAAATTTAAACTACAGCCGAGGAAAAGAAAATGGAAAAAAGCCAGAGAAAAATTGCTCCTACACACAAATACAGTGTATTTTTATGGATTACATTAATGCCAAACTGACAAGAATACTGTCAACATGTAACTTCATTTTGTGTTTCTTGACTAACGTGTTTCTGCGGACACGTAAGGACTTGTTAACACGATATTTTTTTTAAAGAGTAATATTTTCCACCAGGAGCAGGATGGGAAATAATCTTAATAGGAATCTAGCATGAAAATAATCAGTGAAATGACGGACTGACAGTATGTAATGACCAATCTCTCATATTAAATATTGATAACATATTGATCTCTCTTAATATTTCTCATCTTTGCTACCATCTACAGTTAAGTGTCTTTGTTCGAGTCTCCTTTTAAACAAAGTCTTCCTCTTTCTAGCGTTTAAAATGTGAAATTGCAAACAAAAATGTCCACTACAACTCCTGAAACACACTCAGGAAAGTTTGACTGTAACCTGAAAAATGTGTAACTCTGATAGAAACGTCTCCAAAAAAATCTGCAAGCTGCAGCAGACAATCATCGCAACAACACGGCTCTCTGACAACAACATCATTCAATCAGTTAACTGAGAGCAGCAAACAGCGCTGAGGGTTTAACTCGGGAAAAATAATAGAAAATCAATGTAAGGCTCACAGAGGGAAACCTGCAGCGGAGAGAAACCTGTTCAGCATGTGTTTCCATCATTACTGAGCAGCAGCACAGCAGAATCACAGAGCTGCAGCCATCTAAATGTAAATCAAATGTAAATCGCAGACAGTGCGCTCACATTAAACAGGGCACATGTTGTCTCAGTGGCGCTTTTTCCTGCATTTCACAGCAGAGCGGGAAAATAACCTGCCAGACGTCAGAGCGGGGAAATCAAAATAACACAAAGAGGCTTCGGTCCACTTTAAAACGGCAATTTCATGATAAACAGAAGCACTTATCATTCAGTAAATAAAAATAAACACAAACGCGGTTTATGCAAAATAAATTATAAAGCCAAAGATTTGTTTTTCAAAGCGTGTTTTTTGATTTTGCAAATATGAACTGACAGAGGTGCATTTTTGAGTCTGAATCCTTCACCAGACGCTGTATTCAGTGCTGGTCACCAGCAGGAGGCGCTTTCTTTACTGGACTTCATGTTCGGCTTTTTCTTCCATCTTCACCACAGAAGATGTAGTAGGACGGGGCTTTTTTTTTTTTAATCAGGAATATCTTTATTCAATTTCTAAATTTAACAAGTTCACACACTGTACGGCAGGTATAAAACTGTACAGAGCAAGGATGTTTTTTTTTTTTTAAAAAATGAGTTTACCCTTTCTTCTCGTTTTAAAGATGCTAACTCAGATGGTGTCAGCTCCATTCACAAAGGATGCAACTTTATGTGGCTAATTATCAATCTATATTATTATTATAAACTATCCTTAAATGATTAATCTGTAAAATTAACAATTGATTAATCGATTAATCGTTATTTTAAAAAAAACTAGTGTTTAGTTATACTTATTTGCTTCGCATTTTTTCCTCAGTCAAAGCTAGAATAAATATATTGCATTCACTTTGACAGCATTTCATGGCTTATATCGCTTCCATTTCACAGGTTTGATTCAATTCTTAACGACCAGTGAATCGATCATCGAATAAACAACGTAATGTAATATGCTTAATGTTAAATGTTACGTTACAACTTCAGCTTTTAATATATTTTAGATGCCGTTATGTTTTTGTTTGCTGCCTTCATGGACAGAATACATTTGCCACAGTCTGAATGGTTTCAAACTGTAGAAGTTTATCACAAATACAGTAATTTTAAGTATCAGTGTATGTATGCTAAACATATACTTTATATAACATCTCTGTAAGCCAGTGCTGGACTGCTCACTGACATGAGGAGAGCGATTCAGAGTAACAAAACTATTTCTGAGTTAAAATGTCCTTGTCTGACAATAACTGAAAATAATTCATGTTGATACATAATGAATAACGTTGGAAAACTATTTCTTAATTCATGAGCTATCTGGCTTTTTGGGGTAATTCATATATATTTATATTTTTTTAAAACGAAGCATCCAAAACCTGGCTTTAATTCTGACTTCAGAAACAGAAGAACCAAACAATTTATCTGCAGCAGCAACACAAGCAGAACGAACAGCTTTTGTACCAAAGTCAAACAACTCAAACTCTCAAAAGACTCACAGCCAAAAATCCACCGAGAACAAGACCGACCGCACGACAGAAACATACGGCGTCTTTACCTCAACCATAAGTCAAGTCAACGATAAACCGGACAAACGCTGGTGCGGCGACCAAAACAACAGTCTGACGGAGCAGCAGCTCAAACACAGAAACAAACGTCCCACAGCAACATTAAAACATAAAACCGGCTCCTCACCTTGAGCAGACTCTTCATGTCGCTTCAAACTCTCGATCCGTCGTTGTCACGATGTTTCTGTCAGGAAAAAAAAACATACAGGTTACTTTTTCACATCATGTAGCTGAGGAGAAAGTTCAAACACAAGTTTCTCTTTATGAATGATACAAACTCGGGCTGAGCGGTATGGCCTTGAAACACAACAAATCAATAAAATCGACTATAACCGATTATCAAATGTGTTGGCAACAAATAAAATTATCGATTCGTTGTGTCGCGCCATTATTACGTCACTCTCTGTGTCGCTGTGGGCTGTGTTTCGCCGGTGTTTTGAAGAGGCATGGCGGAGGCAGCGAGAACGTTTTGTACGTTACAAACGTTTGGGAGCACTTTACGTTATGCAAGACAAGGAAGTGTGTGAGCTGCAAAATTTAATTAATTAATCTAATTTGTGCACTTTAAGCACTTGTCCATGATAATCTGTTTTTGAACAAAGTGATGAGAGAAAAAAAATGTTTATATAGTGTATATAGTATATAGTGTTTTTTTTCCATTCAATTAACCGAAAAATTAATCAACCAATTAATCAATTATCAAAATAATCAAAATAAAGTTGCAGCCCTAGAAACGATATCACAATATTTTTGGGCCATATCACGGTACACGGTATACATTACAATATTTTAAATCTCCCTAAAAGCTTCATAAATGCTGGACTGGGCAACAAAATCAAACGTCACCAAATGACAAAATACGCTTTACGAAATACGCCTGATTTTGGAGTATCATCAGTAATGTGGATTAGTAGAACAGTCTGATAAGTTTAAAAAATCACATGACTTTACTGCAGCCTTTAAAATCAGGAAAAGACAACACTTGTTTGATATCCTGATGATATGATGACATCCAAAATCTCAGACGGTACGTGGTCTCACGTCTCGGTCACGGTATGTATCGTGTACATCGCCCAGCCATAATATAAACTTTTTCTTTATTCAGATATGTTGGCATATATAGAGATTTTTTTTTATTCACTGCTGCGCTTTCAGCAGCTTTTAGGCACAAAAAGCCACATTATATGTGCATATATAATGTTATGAATTATATATGTATATAATATAATATGATATGTTATATTAAATATAATGTAACACATCTGTGATTGCAGAAACATACAATACTAACATTTATTCTGGCAACTGGGTTGGGAGGTTTATCTCATTCATGTGTATATTAATGTGAAAAATGCCTGTTACATTTATCTGAATATCAAATTAATGTCTTCAAATTGCATATTTTGTGCAACAAACAAACAGATCAATACTCAAAAATGACAAATTTATTGGCACATAAAAACAAAAAAACAGCGAACCCTTGTACAATTTTGTACATTTGCTTCAAAAAATGATTTAATTTATTATCAAAATAGTCTCTGATTACTTTTCTGTTGACTAATTGATAAATATGATGGTGTCAGCTCTATAATAACGCGTCTTCAGGCAAAGAGCATTTGATATGTTTGCACCGTACAGCATTAAACCAAGTGGGAGAAACACAAATTTAAAGTGGCTCTCACTGCGTTGAATTTACCTGATTTTTGAAAAGAAACTTAAGTGTTGATATTTTTCACACGTTTTCTTGAGAGGATGATTGCAGGTTATGTTTCAGGGGGAAAAAAATAACTTTTCATTATTTGCTGTTTAATTTCAACATATTTCAAATCTCCAGATGTGTTATTATTAAGTTGCCGAATCGATGTTTCCTTCCTGCTCGGTGCGGCTAATTACCAAGCAGAGCAGATTTAAAGACACTGGGAGCTCTTTACACCTCCTGTCTTAATTATGTGTGCGTGTACTGATAAGAGACGGAGAGATGAATAAGTCATCACTCTGTCGGAGGGTTTTAAACTGCACTCGTGCATCACGCTGTCGCTGCAGGGTAAAGATTTACCAAACTGCTCTCAACATGAGAACCACAGTTTTAGATCAGTTGGAGGATTTAAATGTTTTTCTGCACAAACACAAAATTCATTAGGTAATGTTTATCATTCATTTCATCATCGAGTTCAAACAGGCTGTTTTTCTGTTCCTAAAAACTTCATTTTTAATGATTACTCAGCCCCAGTCTGAGCTAATACAGCAGCAACGCTTCATGTAACGGAGTGTAAATGTTTGAGTAAGTTTTAAATGTTTCACTCATTATTTTATCTTAGCCATATCTCTATTATTTTAGTCATTATTTCAGTATTTCTTTATTTTTCTCGTTATTTTAGTCATCATTTTTAGTTGATTTTAATTACTGATGTCATTTTTATTATTTCAGTCATTTTTATTTTCCTAGTCAATTACTTGTTTACCATTTTTTAGTCCTTTTTAATAATTTAAGTAAATATGTATCATTTCAGGCTGTGATTATCAAAAAAATCTTCTTTGCATGTACAATATTGAAAATATCCTTTTTTTTTTTTTTTGTTCATCTAAAAATAAAGTAGCATCATGACAAAAAAGTTGCATTTAAAGGGCTAAAATTCTGAAAATTAGTCAGTATATTAATATTTATGATAAGGACTGATGGTTAAAAAAACTCAATGAAAGTAGAAAATGATATTAATGTAAGCTTGATTTTGATGCAGAGCGATATGACTGTCAGTAGCTATTTGACTATGCACAAAAAATTACAATGTATAAAAATCAATGTTACAGCTAATCACTGACATATTGCTGACTGATGATAAACAAAATCTATGTATCATATAATACACTGAGAAGAATTCATTTTTTGTGTTTTTTATGACTAAAAACATAGTGGCAACAACAAAAACCTGGCATTTAAAGGGTAAATAAAAAATAATTAAATAAAATTTAAAAAGTCATGAATATTTGATATTTCTGATTAGTTGGGGTAAAAATTCAATGAAAGTAAAAAATCATATTAATGTCAAACATTTTTTTTTGGCCTGACTTTGAAAGTAACATTTTGTGTGCAGAGCAGTATCACTGACACTGATAAAATATAAAAATTATTATTAAAAATATTAATTATTATTAAAAATATTAATGTACAAAAATCAATGTTGCTGCTAATCACTGACATATCCCTGACTATGATTATCAAAAACAGTCCACCTACAATCTACACAGTTTAATTTCTAAAAACATGGTGGCTGTTACGGCTATAACAAAACTAACAAAAGGCTCAACAAAGAGCGCAGCATATGAAGGACGCCAGACAGCTGAACACCCAATTAAGACAAGACTTTATTCAGTACTGGGAAATTAACTGGTTTAAACCCCCTTCGTGATGACTCTCTGAAAATGAAGAAGAAACAAATTAACAAACAATCAACAGATAAATCAAGAGGGACGGAGGTTCCGGCCAAAGGGACCAGAAAGGTGGAAATCCGCTGAGTCAGCCCGCAGAGGGCTTAAATCTCCCTAAAAGATCAGAAACGAAGACCGAAACCTGACCTGCCGGAAACCCCCGACCCAAACTAACACGGACTAAAACAACAAAACGCGGCGGTCTAGACATGTCGGGGTGTACGGAGAGCCCCACAAACCCGGCTGCAGTGCTGCCTCGGCAACATCTCAGTGCGCAATTTACGCGCACGACCGGGCGGCACGCAACAGCGGCGTCATGACATGACAAACGCCGATATTTATGATTGAGACTGGTGCTGGTTAAAATGCAGTCAAAGTTAAAAATCATGTTAATATTTTCATGGCCTGATTTTGAAAAGCACATTTTGTGTGCAGAGCGATTACACAAAAAAATGTAATAAAATCAACGTTGCCGTCAATCACAGACATCTCCCAGGCTGTGACAATCAAACATGAAACTACTTACAATGTACTGTATTGAAAATAACTCATTTTTTGTGTTTCATCTAAACACGTATGATGTGGCATCATGACAAACACCTGGCATTTTAAGGGTTAAAATTCTGAAAATTATTGAATTTTTGATAATTAAGATTTGGACTGATGTTGGTTAGAGAAATAAAGTCAGTGAAAGTGATGACACAGCGGTGTGAGTGCGTGTGATCGGGTAAGTTTGAACTGACCGGAAACAGCCGTTAATGGCCGTTAGCTTACCAGCCGTCGTGTCTCCGCGTCACTGTGACGTAAACGTTATTTCTTGTTTGTGAATGAAGTGCAGCCTCAGTTTGTTGTTTAATCTTCATCATTTATCTGAATCCATCCTCTTCCTCTTCGCTGTCGCGTCGTTAATCAAAAACAAATCGGTTTGTTTCCGTTAGCCTCCGACGATTCCACCTGACCACAAACAACCGCGGTTTTAGGTCGATTTTTAACGTTTTAGGTCGATTATTAACGTTTCCGCAGTATTTTGATTGTACTTTGAAGAGTTTCCGCGGCTAAAAACCGTCTGTTTCTTCTCAAAAGGCCAAAAATTATCTCCAAACTTCAGACTTTGGGGCGTTTGCGGCTCCTGCTTCACCTGCATGTCCGCCATGTTTGTTAAGAAAATGCGCGCGCCCTGCGCGTGACCTTTTAAAACCTTCGTTTTTCAAATTAAACTTTATCAACACTTCCCGCACACACAAACACGGATTAAAGTTAGCAGTCTAAAGTTTAAAATATAACCCAACACAAAAATAAAAAATAAAATAAATAAATAAAGGCATTTCCCTAAACATTTTCTATTCATTTTCAAACGACCCCAATCTACGAAAAATCACCAAGAAGACTGATCTGTTTTGACAATTATATCAGGTTCTCTCTTGTTTGTTGAAAAATGCTTATTTTGGACATTTAAAATAATTGAAGTCATTATTGGAGTTACTTTCCAAATATTTTACCTGCAATATCAGTATTTTTTTAGTCATTTATTATTATTATTTTAGTCATTATTTTATAAAATTCTGTCATTATTTTAATCATTGTTTTAAATCATGTCATTTTAATCACTTGTAGTTATTTTAGTCCTTTTTTTAGAAATGTTTTTAATTGTATGTCTATTTTGTTATAGTCATTATTTTAGTTACTTTTTACTGTTGAAGTCATTATTTAATCACTTTTTAAAAATGTGAAGTCATTTGTGTTTTTTAGTCATTACTTTAATTATTTTCTTTAATTTTAGTAATTGTTATTGTAACAGTAGTCATTTTTAGTCACTTTTAATCATTTGTGACATTTTTTTGAATCACTGTGGTCATTTTCCAAATTATTTGTGTCATTATTTTTATTTGACTTATTATTGTCACTTTTCATTATTTCAGTCATTTTTTCATTATTTAAGTCATTATTTTAGTTTTGTTAGTTTTTTTAAATTATTGTAGATTGCTGTAGTAGTATTGTATTTTAGTCAAATCGAATTATTTTATCATTGTTTGAGTCATTTTCAACAATTATTTTAGTTGACAGCAGACGGCTTCTTACAACAAACACGGGTCACATTTAATATTCACCATGTGATCGAGCCGTTTGCATCAAAGCATTCATAGATTTTCACAGGAAAAAGTTTGCTACAATGATACAATCAGGATAAATGTGAATTAAATAATTATTATTTTATCTTTTCTTTTTTTAGCATCCCTCACAAAATTATTTCAAGCACATAAACAAACCAAACATATGGTACGTTAGCCAACCATCATCCAACAGTATGATAAATAAACATCATCCAAACATCCAAACATAAACAACATCATCCAAACAACATCAAACAACAACATCATCCAAACATAAACAACAACATCATCCAAACATAAACAACAACACTGTCAGACAAAAAAAAGACACAAAGCTACACACAAATAAATACAAATAAAAATACATTCATTGATTTGACCTTTAAAGCAGAAGGTTTCTGCTTTTGGCTGGATGTTGAGGATCAGGTGTTTGTGCCGTGTATATACACACACACACACACACACACACACACACACACACACACACACACACACACACACACACACACACACACACACACACACACACACACACACACACACACACACACACACACACACCTCAGTTGATCCCCACCAGATGGAGGCTGGAAATTAACCTGCTTTGTCGCCAAGGTGATATTTCAGCTGACAGGTAACAGTCGACAAGCGGGACTGCTGTCGTGTGTGTGTGTGTGTGTGTGTGTGTGTGTGTGTGTGTGTGTGTGTGTGTGTGTGTGTGTGTGTGTGTGTGTGTGTGTGTGTGTGTGTGTCAGGGGCAGAGAGAGGTAAAAGTTAAGTTTAAAAATGGCAAAAGAAGAAACCCTCCTGCATCCTCCTTCATCCTCACACTCTTCCTCTCTGTGGAAACAGCAGATCCATGTGACCATCTGCTAACGAGACTCTTTAAAGGCACAATTATCAAAAAAATAAGCGACATTTTCGTCTCTGAAATGCGGTGAGCATGTCGGCTGAAGGCCGGTGTTGCTGTGCGACAGCCAGTGAATGCGGTGTGTAAAAGTTATAAAGGGAAAATCTGCCAGTTTTCAACCAGCTCTGTGTCACAGCAGTGTGTGCGGATAAGTTCTGTTTTTGGGAGCAACGACCTCTGAGAAATGGCCAGTTTGATCGATTTGGCACGATGATATATTTGAAAGGCCTGAACGTGCCGCACAATTAAATAATTTAACCCCAACTCAAGCTGATGCTCTACAAACCACAGAAGCAGTGCCGATTATTTGGCTAATTTCATATTTTATATTATGTCATATTTTTTAAAGTCTTGATAAAAAGAGGAAACTTGAACTTCCACTGAGACTCTTTGTTTATGTTTTCAGAGTTCAGGCGTTTATTGTTATTTTTTAAATCACTTCATTTTTTTTTTCTTTCTGCTCTCTATGTGGAGTCCACCGGTGCACAGAGAGGTAAAACTAAAAAACAGAAACTAAAGTTTAAAAACTGAGAGGAGAAAAAAATCCTCCGATGTCCTTCAGTGATTCACACACACACACGCACACACACACACACACGCGCGCGCACGCGCACACACACACACACACACATACACACATGGTTCTGGTCCCATTACAATAAAAGCACTGGTGCAGCCCTCATCCCAATTCCCAAATCTGTAACATTCAACCCCCCTACACAACACACACACACACACACACACACACACACACACACACACAACACACACACACACACACACACACACACACACACACACACACACACACACACACACACACACACACACACACACACACACACACACACACACACACACACACACACACACACACTCCTCCCGGTGGAAAACGCTGCGGTAACAGATCCACGTGAACATCTGCTGGAGGGAAAAACTTGTTAAAGGAAAATTCCACCACATTTTGAAACCTTCCTGTTGTGAGTTTTGTCTCTCAGGGTCTTTATTTTACTTTGTGTTTACACACTTTTATCTTAACTCTTAAAACCCCGAGCAAATTGGTGCCATTACTTTTAAAAACATTGGGGAAAAGGCAATGAGCATCTGGGTAAGAAAGCTAAGGAAAAATGTCTACAAAACTATATTCATATTTATTGTTATTATATTCATAAATTTTTTAATAGAATTATTATTATTTTTAACCACATTTTTTCCAGGTTTTTCCTCGTTTTTGTTTTTTGCCTATTAACATTTTTTTTTTAGTTTTTATTTTGTTGTTTTATTTTTATTTTTCGTACTTGTAGTACGTGTCACATATTTTATTTTTTTATTTTATTTTATTTTTTTTATTTTTTATTTTTTTTTGCAATTTTTTGTGTTATTTCTTCCTCAATAGCTCAGTATAATTTTGAAAGAAATAAAGCCAATCTGCGATTTCATTCAATGGCTTCCACCGACTGTTGTTGTGTCCTTGCAGCCACCTCGGCGTCCCTGCAGGGACCGTTTATCTCGTGTGTTATCTTGTTTCAGCGGCTCTGTGTTCGCCCTCGCTGACTCACTATGAGCACAACAAGACAGGAAACGTCCAGATCAGCAGGACGCAGGTCACAGCTCAGCGACGCAGACTTCAAAAGATCAAAAATCCTGCTTTTTCAGGGGCTGAAGAGCAGCTGCATGTAAACGTGTTTTAATGAGTTCTTTTCTCTGTCGCTGCGCTTTCACCGACCCAACAGAAAATGTGACGACCTCGTAAACCGCTGAGCTGCTCTAAAGTTTGTCTGCTGGAAAAACGATGGACAGATTGAACCTGAGAGCAGAAAACCCGAGTTCAGAGTCATTTTCAGCACTTTATATTTAAACTCTGGTTTGTTTGCAGGTTTAGATCCAAAAATGGGCACAAATACATCCAAAATTATCTTGTAACAAAGTGCAAATACTTATTCATCAACAAAACACTACTTGTACTTTTTTAATTAAAGTACAAGTAGTGTTTAACCCTTTGAAACCTGAGCAAATTGGTTTGATTTCTTCGGGAAAGAATGCAGGAAATCTGTAAAAGGTGACAAGAAAATGACCTCAAAATGAGTTTTAAAGGGGAAAATTATTAGAAAATTGAAAAAAAATGGAAAAAATAACCACAAAAATATGTTTATAATCATCATTTTTATATTTAAAATAATTTACAAAAAAATCTACACTCATATATATATATAAGTTATTTTTCCATCCACCGTAAAAGCATCAAACTGACACTGAGGCATCACTAATTATCATCCAACTGTATGATATTTATCTGTTTAGGTGCATTCAAAGCCTCCTTTATTTCACAAACTTTCAAGGCCTTATTGATTTTTCCTTCAGCTCAGCTCATTGTGTTTTTTTATTTATTCTTTTATTTCGGTTTTTTATTGCCTCGCTGCAGTTTTCTGTCGTCCTGCAGCTTTTCTATAAAACCGTAAACTCTGCTCTCATTGATCACCACGACATCATTATAAACCTCTCAGAAAAGACCATTTGTTTGCAATAACCTGCAATAACTGCTGAGCACAGTTCATTAAACTCACATTTATTGGTTAATAATCAGTCTGCGCTGAGCGTCTCTGCAGCTGTTTCCTTTTCTGACCTCATAATGTGCAATAAACAGCTAAACCCCGTCCATTAAAAACACGTCTATTCACCTCCACGCTGCACACATTTAATGCTGCACAGAGACGCCGGTGATGACGCTGACGATTTGTCTGTCTCTATCGGGGACGACAGCTCAGTTTTTGGCTCGTCATAATAAACGGAGATAATTTTAATAGAATAATTTGTCTGGATAAAAACGGCTGACGGCGCGTGGGATTTAAAAAAGCTCCATAAGCTGTTTTTAGGTGGTAATGATGATGTTTGTCTTTCTGCTGTAATGTGGCGTTATCTGACAGCAGAT